>NC_031980.2:28907788-29202788 GCF_001858045.2 Oreochromis niloticus | reverse complement strand
CACGGTATGTACCACCGGCAGATAGAGGAGGTGGCTGATATCCAGAAATCCTACCAGTGGCTGGACAAAGCTGGACTGAAAGACAGCACAGAGGCACTAATCATGGCAGCACAAGAACAAGCTCTGAGTACAAGATCCATAGAGGCTGGGGTCTATCACACCAGGCAAGACCCCAGGTGCAGGCTGTGTAAAGATGCCCCAGAGACAATCCAGCACATAACAGCAGGGTGCAAGATGCTAGCAGGCAAGGCATACATGGAACGCCATAACCAAGTGGCCGGCATAGTGTACAGGAACATCTGTGCCGAGTATAACCTGGAAGTCCCGAGGTCAAAATGGGAGATGCCCCCAAGGGTGATGGAGAATGACCGAGCTAAGATCCTGTGGGACTTCCAGATGCAGACGGACAAAATGGTGGTGGCTAACCAACCGGACATAGTGGTGGTAGACAAACAGAAGAAGACGGCCGTAGTGATCGATGTAGCGGTTCCGAATGACAGTAATATCAGGAAGAAGGAACACGAGAAGCTGGAGAAATACCAAGGGCTCAGAGAAGAGCTCGAGAGGATGTGGAGGGTGAAGGTAACGGTGGTCCCCGTGGTAATCGGAGCACTGGGTGCGGTGACTCCCAAGCTAGGGGAGTGGCTCCAGCAGATCCCGGGAACAACATCGGAGATCTCTGTCCAGAAGAGCGCAGTCCTGGGAACAGCTAAGATACTGCGCAGGACCCTCAAGCTCCCAGGCCTCTGGTAGAGGACCCGAGCTTGAAGGATAAACCGCCCGCAGGGGCGTGCTGGGTGTTTATATATATATATATATATATATATATATATATATATATGTATATATATATAGAGAGAGAGAGAGAGAGATATCCTACTTTCCTGAATGAATTGTACTATTAGGATTTTTTTCATTCATAGTAAACTTGGGTTGAGAACTCTCAACATTATGTGCTGTTTTCTTGTGTTTTTGCAGTACTTCCCAGGGTCTGATGAACCCCTTCAGTATCCATACCAGTATTCAGATGAGGGACAGAGCAACTCCGCAACTAGTACAGGTACATCTCATGTTAAGGTCGTGTGAAGATGACATTCTAGATTATGTTTAAATAATTTGTGCTGCTAATTGCTTTTCTTTACAGAAAAACTATTATGTGCGTTATTAACTTACTTCCTCTACCGCATAGGATTTTGTCCTTTTTAAATTCAAACTGTTTTCTCTGCCTGCACAAATACCATGGATGTTCACAAAGGTGTACCATGACCAGCATGTTGTTGACCAGCACAGCAACTCCAGTGTATCCTGTTATCTATACAGTTGCCCAGTCCTGAGCTCAAGGTCACATGTGTTTTAGAAGTTCTCAGAATAATAGACCTTCAAAAGAAAGCCGCCTTGGCTTAAGTTTATGGGCAAATGATTGTAGTAAAATTCAGGCCAGTACACAGTACATTAGCAGCTGGATTAACATTAGCATGAAGCAGTAAGATAGATGTTCCTAAGTACATAAGTAGTGGAGTACACCAAAACATCCTCAAAAGCCAGACATCATTCCGCGATCCAAGAAAATTCAGGAACAAATGACAAACAAACTAAATGAGACCTTTTTTCGAAAAAGATTATAAAGCCATTTCTAAAGCTCTGGGACTCCAGCAAGCCACAATGAGAGCCATTATCTACAAATGGGGAAAATATGTAAGAGTGGTGAACATTCCCAGGAGGGGCCACATGACCAAAATTACCCCAAAAGTGCAGTGACAACTCATGCAAGAGGTCCCAAAAGACCCCAGAAAGAACATCAGAAGAACTGCAGGCCTCAGTTAAGGCAGGTATTCATGATTCCACCAGAAGAAAGAGACTGCACAAAAGGAACATAAAGACTCGTCTCAGTTTTGCTGGAGAACATCTTGATGATCCCCAAGACTTTTGGGAAAATCCTCTGTGGACTCGTGAGACAAAAGTATGTGTCCCATTACATATTGAGTTAAACTAACACAGCATTTCAGAAAACGAACATCATACAAACAGTAAAATATGGTGGTAGTAGTATGATGGTGTGGAGCTGTTTTGCTAGCTTGCTATGGTAAATGGAACCATGAATTCTGCTGTCTACCAAATCATCCTTGAAGGAGAATGTCTAGCCATCAAGCTGAAGCCCACTTGGGTTCTGCAGCAGGACAATGATCCAAAACGCACCAGCAAGTCCACATCTGAATGATATAAGAAAAACCAAATGAAGACTTTGGAGTGGCCTAGTCAAAGCTCTGAACTGAATCTGATTGAGATTCTGTGGTATGACCTTAAAAAGCCGGTTCATGCTCAAACTCTCCAGTGAGGCAGAATTACAACAATTCTGCAAAGATGAGTGGGCCAAGATTTCTCCACAGCACTGTAAAAGACTCATTGCCAGTTATCACAAATGCTTCAATGCAGTTGAGGGTGCAGTGACAGTAACACTGAACAGAGTACACAGAAGTGTGGCATTTTTGTGAATTTATAGGACCAGCATTGAATCAGTGTGATATAAGTGCACGTGAGCCTCCCGCCTCTCCCAGGAGCCACAGATCACCTAAATTTTATCATATTACTAAGCGGAGGAAAATGCATTGTAGTAACATTTTCAGTCTATTTCAGATTTCTGTATTTGTCTGTTAGTTCTTTATTTTCATTATTTGATTTTTTTTTTCAGTGTTGTGAAAACTCAAAGACAACAAAAATCCACAAAGTTAATATAAAGATGCAATACTGGTGAGAGTGTAAATTAAAAAAATATTGAAACTGTCCCTCTGCCAGTATAAATTTGAACAGGTAGCCCTTATGCCAAAAGTTTACTGCAATCTTGTTCTCGATCCCTCCTTTCCTGTCTGTTCTGCTGTCCTGTTATTAAAACTCATAAATGCTAAAAATAAGACTTAAAAAAGAAAATAAATTTAACTTTTGTCCTGTCCTGTGTCTATTGAAATGACAGGTTCATATGTAGACTACACTGGTAACAGCACAAGCTACAGAAACGATGCGAACATGGAGCACAGTGATTCTCAAGGGAGCAATGACACTATTAAGATTACGCCTCAGTTTGCACCTCATTTCAAGCCAAAGGTAAGACCATATTAAAAAGGGATGTTTTTACTGTACATGTAATCATACAGGTTATTGAAGAAATATGTTAGCATTGGAGATCTTTTATTTATTTTTTTTTGTCTTCTGTTGATAACTCTGCTGGTTTCTGTGTTTTGTTTTTTTAACATCGTTTTTACATAGTTTGCATTCAACATAATGCATATGTCAATGAACAATGAAACAAACTGAAACAAACATAAAGGTCCTTAAAAGGCAATTTTTTATATTAGCTGTTATAATGACTGGTAAAAATATGTATATCCCAGGTTTGCAGAACACTGAAAACCCAGAGTCAGCCATAAAGTTGCACTGATAAGCACTTAATGCTCCCTTGTAATACAGTCTTCTGTGGTTGAGTGAAAGTTTCGTGTTTGTCTTTCAGGGAGACACATTAAGAAATGTGTCTCTTTCCAGAGGGGGCAGCGTTGAGAGTCTGTCAGCACGAACACAGTGCCCGTCTTCTTCTGACAGCAAAAGAATTAGTGCTGACCTGTCAGAGTTGGAGACTAAGATGCCGTTTGCACCCGCAGGTAATGCCGGACAAAACTTGGCACAAATTAATACATCAAATACATTAAAAAAAAAAAAATAGACAATCATATTGGCCTGATCATGCCATTACTTCAAATTTATATAAAAAAAAAAAAGAGGACGTGCATGCAGTATTAATATTGAGGTAGTCTTTGTTGGTCCAGTCCAGTAGAAGCTTCTTTCTTGGCACCTAGGTTGCCCTTTTATGTGATTTCATCACTTTGAATTGAAGATTGATTCCTCATGAAAGTGTCAATATGTCCCTGAAGATAGGGCCTCTCGGAACCAGCTGTCGCTAATCTCCTTTCAGCAGATGTACTCGTGCTGTCATAGAAAAACAAAATCAAGAACTCCTCTGGTGTAGTTTTGATTTCAATGTGAATGTCTGTCAGTTTTCTTTCTTGTTTGTTTGTTTTAAATGTTGTTCACAATTAAATATAGCTTCAGTGGTTGGGGTTTCTAAAATTTAATTATTAAAAACTCTGTTCTCAGATCACCTTGTTGAACTTTTCCAAAAAGCAAAATGCCTGCTTTTGTCTGTGCTGAAGAAGGTAGTGCATTGGCTGCTGACTGTCTATGCAGTACTGATCCACAGCTCCTGGAATGAACAGGGTGCATGTTTCCTCTGCATGCACACCATATGTTCTGCATGTGTATAGCCCACCTTTGCAGTCCAGCTGTGGGCATGCTTGTCCTGTATGCAGCTATATGTGTATATGTGTTTTTGCAGCAAACCCCCCGTATAAGCGAGGCCACCGTAAAACTGCATCATTCGGAACCATACTGGATGTCCCCAAGATCGTCGTTACAGGTATCACTGGACTACTGGTCTTTCCGGTGACACGGTGGAACTGGCTTGAATGAGCCTGTGGGTTACTGTCTTCAGACATGGCTTTCTTTTGTGTGTCACTCCATATGATCCCCTCAAGAATGCAGATAATGTTCATAACATCTAAATTTTCTTCGAATTTGCGCTGTAATTTAAAAACACAAACCAAAAATTAAAAGAAAAACAGAGAAGTCCTTGAAGCTGATTTTGGAGTTACATACATCATAGCTGTGTCATGTCCTGTTTTCTATTTTTTCTTTGTTTGTTTTTAGTATAATGAAGTTTTCTCATCTGTTATCAACACATTTGTATGAGCTGTGTGCATATTTGTCGCTGAAAGCAAGTGGCTGTTAATCAGTATTTTATAGTCAGTAAGTTGACATAGATGAGATAACTTTGCTACTCCTGGCCCTCTCCTCTCTGTTATATCCCTGGCTTGGCTGCAGCAAATCACGGGTAGCAGTAGTAAATTAGTGCATTTGAGCTCGTCCTTGACTTTCATGCTTAGAGGACATTGAGAAAGCATGGCTAATTTTTTTTTTTCCCATTTCTCACTCACTTTCCACCCATCCACATCCACTTTGAAAAAAGTCGTTTTGATTAATTTCCCTCACACTGAGGGTCAGAGCTATTATTATTAGTCGAGATATGGATCAAAGGGAATGGGGACAGCTCTGTCTGTCAGAAAGACTTCTATTTTGAAGCTATATGAGAGACATTGAGTAAGTGTTTCATTTAATCCAGTGGTGGAGGGAGTCAGCATGGAATTGTTATTAATGGTAAGGCACGTACCTTTGGATCTGCAAACCTGTACGAGGAAAGAAAAACTTAATTTATGTAATGAGTGTTGGTAAAATGTTTTCGGATCTTCATCAAGTCACTCTTCCATGGTCCCTCCAGATCACCGCTGACTCACCACCAAACCGATCACATTGGTGGTGAGTGAGCGACCCGACCGTGGGGTCTGCTTTGATCTGTGAAACAACTTTAAGTGGATATGAAACACTTCATGTATAAAGGCTAATTTACACCCTTGAGCCCTGCACTCAAAAATTGACATGGATGTAACACTGTCTGTGTGACTGCATTTAAGAAATAAGTACTTAAAGTGTTTAAAAAATGTTTAGCGTCATCTTGTCAGTACAGAACATGAGGTGGGTTGGTTGCAGTCAATACGCTTACATTAGTTTATGTTGTCTAACTGGTAATAGAACCAATAACTCTAAAAGTAAAAATCAGTCTTAATAGGATCACTTTTGTGCTGCAACAATGAGTTTTATGTTAAGAAACTGAGGATATACTCTCCACTTTAACTCTGTTTGTTTACCAGTCAGTGGTTCTTCGTTGTATAGTAGCTAGCAGCACTAAAATGGGAAAATCCAGCTGTTAGCTTTTGTAAAGCACTTTATGAAGGAGAGCCAGTTTGAGTTGGGTAACGGGTGGTTACCATACCGACAATCTGGAGTCAAAAACTGGTTTTCCTTGTGTGGCCGTATGTACTGAGTGCCGCCATTAGCGCTGTTTTATGCAATAAAACAGACTCTCTTTACTTAAATGTAGTTACACAGACAGTGGAACAACTATCCAGTTTTTGAAAGCAGGACTCAAGGATGTAAATTAGAAATTTGGGGAATGTCCTGACTATAGAAGAATCCTTATGCTGCACTTGTACACATGATTTCATTTGTCATGCTGGTGGTGTTCAAGTTGATATTGCTTATTTTATTTATTATTTATTTATTTATTTATTTATTCATTCAGCACTAGTCATGACTTGCAAATGGTTGCTATGAGACTCATTGCTATAGCGTTATCCACGCAGACCTAAAGACTTCATTGACCATTGACCCCCCGTGACCAGTTTGGCAGGCAATTGCTGGATGTTGCCAGCAGTCTTTCATGTGATATTAGTTGCAAAGATGTGTACATTGCTACATCGAAAACTTCCTGGGGATTTCTTTGGTAACTAGCAGGTCACCAACAGTTTGCATAGAAGATGCTGACCAGTCTGCAAACTACTTGCCAAGCAGTAGTGAAACTGAAAACTCAGAACATACTTAAAAGTAAAAGTTGTGCCTTTTTAAAATGTGTTGGTTGCAACATGTCATTGCTGTTTGGTTAAAGGTTTATGCAAAATGTCACATTTTTAATCGTAAATTGCATTGTTTGACATAACTTTGATTACAAGTATTGCTTTTTTTCAGTGCATTATGAATGATGTATGATTATTTAGAGGCCCTGTCACACTGTCCTAGAGATTAGATAACAAACCCCAGCAACTGCAATCGCTAGAAGAAAAATGTGTCCCCTTGCTAGAGGTTGCTGACTGGAATTAAATAGGGGTAAACTAAATGCTTTGGTGCTTTGATAGCCATGGTAATGGACTTGCAAGTCAATACTGGAATGCAGATTTTGAATTTTTTGTTTCATTCATTTGGAACCCCAGACAGCCAATAAAACAAAAAAAAAGGGTAATGCAGCATTTTTCGTGATGCACCATTAATTTTGGGGAGCTATTTTAACAGGACATTTTATCTTAGACTGTCCCAGTTCCCATTTAAGATTGCCATTTCAGAGATTGTGACCATATATAATACAGATTAAAGGTATGTTGGCAAAATGTCAAAAATCTGAGGTCTGGAATAATACTTAGCATTTTTGGGGAGTCCTAAAAAGTTAATTTTCTAATCAAAGCTTAGTTGATTTTGGTGTGAAGCCCAGAGGGACCTGCCTGCTAATAAAATATCATTTTAGGTTAGTACCTGTGGCTAATTGTCATGTTGTTGTTCCAATTGTCAACTCTTAGCTTCAGAGTGACGGTTATTCCTAAAGACAGATATGTAAATTATTAGTGCTATTATTATGAGGAGTGGTAGTAGTATTACTCCATGTACTATTGGTTGCACTCATGTTTTGGTGCTAGTTTGTGACTCTGTAACATGTGTGGAGAAAACACTGCAATTCTGTCATAACTTGAAATTGCATGCAACTGAAGAGTCTTGTAGAAGTTCCTGCAAGGTGATCGAGCTGATGTTCTGATTGCACCCAAGATATGTCATCCTGGCATAGTGTTAACCTGAACAGCAGATGAATTGCTGATTACTAGAATGAGTACTGTGACATTTTGTGTTTTTTGTCTGAGCCGCCCCCAACAACTTTTTTTGTATTTTTGTCTGGAGTGGTGTGTGTGTGTGTGTGTATGCTGTGTTGTCTGTCAGTGGCGGTTACTTATAGCCCTGCTGTTTTTGTTCTCTTCTACCCATCCCAGAGTCCGATTCTGCTGCAGGTGTCTTTATGTTAAAACAGAGTTTTTCCTTCGCACTGTTGCCAAGTGCTTGCTAGGGGGGTTGTTACAGGGAGTTGGGTGATTGTTGGGGTTTCTTTCTAATATTGTCGGGTCTTTACATTACAATATTGTGCACCTTGAACAATTGGTGCAACATAAATAGAATTGAATGGATTGGTTATGTTCCCGCCACAATGCATGATGGTTAAGTAAGTGCAACTGTTACAGTATGGCTCTGTGGGTCTGGATCCCCGTCAAGCCACAAGCAAACACAGGGATTAGTCCCCCAGTACCACTATCCATAGTACTTGAGGTCTCACTCTTTCTCTTGTCTGTCCTTTACCCTTTTCACAGCCTCATGTGATCCTCAGAGACGTCGGTCTGTACAGGATCTGCCAGGCATTGGCACAGAATCCAGCCAGGTAAGACATATGCAGAGGACCTGTGCAGTTTTAGCTTTTTGATGATTAGTGACTTTAGGGAATGAGAGTTTAAAGAGATCTAACTTAAATCACATTTTTTTTAGTTTGAAAGGTAACAGTTAGCTTTTCTAGTTTCACGCTTTTTATGGTGTGCCCAGAATTATAGCTTCACTGTTCAGTCCTTAGCAGTTCAACAAAACCATATTCACAGATCACGTCACAGCATAATGCGATTGTCTACTACTTAAAACCTTAAAAACTTAAAACCTGCACAATCAGAGAGCACAGTACTTTGTGTCAAGCTTTAAGCATAACAGCCACATTGTGAGACACAGATCGAGCTTAAGCTGAAGTGACAGAAATGCTTAAAGTGGCTGTTAAATGGTGTGCTCATTATTCTTCACTATTGCTGCTAACAAAACACTGTGTGGAGCATCTTCAAAGACTGACATTAGTAAAAATGTCTCTATGTTGTCTACAATGAGTGCACTATTTTGCTCATACTGTGGTCCAGATGTCATTTTCTCACTCTGAGACTTGGAGGGTGTGACTGACTTTTTGGCTTCTTTTGTGTTCTCTGCAGGGGAGTAGGAACAGCAGTCGATCTTCCAGTCCAAGTGTGAGAATGATGCCGCCTGACAAGACAAGTGGCAGGGGCTATTTCTCCCCCGATGACCCCACAGGTAATCACAACTGCACAAATTCCACTACAGTCAACTACTGTTTACTACATTGGGTAGTGCCACCCAATGTACAGCCACAGTTGAGAAGGGAATCACTGTTAAAAAGTTGTTGCAAGCTATTTGTTTGAAATTATGAACAACAGTACAGAGATTATTATAATAAAATTATTGTAAGTATTAAGTCTCAGACTGCCACATTGGGAAAATATTATTAGGATTGAACATATGAAACCATGTGTTTCATGTATTTCACTTCCAAAGCTCTAAACATTCATAGTAGCACGACTACTATGTGTGTGTATGTATGTGTGTATGTGTATATACACG
This sequence comes from Oreochromis niloticus, assembly GCF_001858045.2. Classification (NCBI taxonomy): domain Eukaryota; kingdom Metazoa; phylum Chordata; class Actinopteri; order Cichliformes; family Cichlidae; genus Oreochromis; species Oreochromis niloticus. Next base: position 29,193,590 of record NC_031980.2, on the reverse strand, counting down.
TATGTATGTATGTATGTATGTATGTATGTATGTATGTATGTATGTGTGTGTGTGTGTGTGTGTGTGTGTGTGTGTGTGTGTGTGTGTGTGTGTGTGTGTGTATGTGTATGTATGTATGTATGTATGTGTATGTATGTATGTGTATATATATATATATAGATATATAGACACAAAAATAACGCCACAGTAACCCAGAAAGAGTAATATTTCAAACTCCGCCACTCTGTGCTTCTCTGCCACTGCCTCGTTTGAGTTTTGGACGAAATGGATTCTGGGATATTGCATTTCGTCATTTCGAGCCGATTGGAGACCAGAACAGCCAATCAGATATTTTTGCATCCAAGTCTGTGATTGGCTGGTTTTGTGGCACAAAAATAACGCCATAGGTCACAAAATAAACTTTTAAGATATTTTCATGCGAGAATGGTGTTGTGTAAACTTCAAATATCTGCTTGATTCATCAAGACATCACATATTTCCATAAGTGCTCTAACATTTTCGGAGATGCCTGTTACCTATGGCCTTATTTTTGTCCCACTATTCTGAGCGCACGTAAAAAAAATTTGAGCGCACGTAAAAAAAAGTTTGCAGGTGCAAGTGTTGCATTTTGAGGAGAAATTTATTTTGAGCGAAGAAAAGCTGAATTTGAGCGAACAAAATTCATTGCCGCGTGCAAAAAATGTATTTCAGTGTTTGCTATTATCCATACACACACACACAATAGCAGCCCCTCTCGCTCAGTTTTTGTATTTGCGCTCACGCTCTCAACATTTCTGCCCGTGCGCGCTCAACTCTTTGTGTACGCTGTTATATTGTGCCACAAAACCACAATATAACAGATGGTGATTTTTCATTCTTATGTTTGTTTGTTTTTGTAATGGTATAAACAATGAAAGGTGGTGGATTAGCCAATTGGTCATGATCAACTCTGGGCTGGACCAATTACAATACATCCGTATTGAGAGGAAAAACAACGCGATTAGTCCCGTACTTCAGCTAGAATGAAAAAAGAGAAAGCTGGAGTTATTCTGTCTTTACGTTGCACAGCTGCCTCTTCTCCCCTCATTCTCTCCCCCTCCCTCCCTCTCCTGTTGCTACTTCAATCATGAAACCGATCAATGATCAGCTGATCGTCTTTCTTGTTTGTTTATCTCCCACTTTGCGCCAGAAAGAGGAAACCAGCGGATGTCGCGCTAAACAACAGCAGCACGTTCAAGCTTGATAAGCTGTTAGAATTTATTTAAAATTAATTTCTAGTATCAGCTGATGTTTGCTGGAGCCAGAGCTGTAAAAACTGCTGCTCATGGTATCGGTTTGGAAACATGAAGGTGATACAAATCATGCATATATACCAACAAGACAGTGTACATCACTGTCACAACAGCGTTTGTTTTAGTTCAAAGGCTTTATGGTTTTTCCTATAATACCTGGTGGTGTAGTCGGTGATTTTTTGTCAGTTGAGCTTTATATATTATGTTTAACCCGAGTGACCACCCGGTCAGCTGGTGGGTAACTATGGCGTTATTTTTGTGCCACTATTCTGAGCGCACGTAAAAAAAAAAAGTTGAGCCCGTCCCATCTCGATCAAGTGACGAGGACAACGATGTGACCGTTTCAGGAGATGATAAAATATTTCTTAACACCCCGATAGCTTGCTGAAGAACTCGAGTTTCTTCTCCCCCCTCAATGCTGTCAGACACTTGAAAGTGACCCGCGCGTGCTTCTCAGCCAATCACAGCGGTACAGACACCCAGCCTTCCGTTTCCATTAAACTCCTTCCGTTTCCACTATACTCTTTCATTCACATACATTATTCTCTTGCATACATATATTTTCTTCTGACATGTATGCATTCTCTGCTTACATACATATATTATTTGTGAGATTAAATGCATATTGAATGCATGTAAATGAGAGCAAAATGTAGGAATGCATAAATGAAAATGTATGTATGTGAGAGTGAAAATGTGTGTGAGAGTGAAAATATATGTATGTGAGAGTGAAGTACTTCTTGTCAGCTGTTCCCACTGTCAAATATCAGAGTGAAAAATTGTACCCCTCAGTGATTTATTACACATCTATTAAACACAATGACTATACCACCATCAATATCACTGTGGCAAAACTTTATAACTCATTCAGGCTACCTTTATAAATGTTAATGATTTTTCTTTTTTTTGGCCAAAGATGTGTTTAGGATGTGTGTTGCTAATTTCTGACATTTTTGTTTCTATGAAGTCCTAAAACAGCCTGTGATATCTCTTTCTTCCCTCAGATACAAATGGCTCAGACAACTCCATTCCCATGGCTTATCTCACCCTAGACCATCAGCTGCAGGTACACCATCCTATCAGGCACTTGCACACAATGCACTGATGTGCAAATAACCCTTCCTTCCCACTGTCACCAAAAGTGCTTGCTCACAGGGGGTCATATGACTGTTGGGTTTTTCTCTGTATGTATTATTGTAGGGTCTACCTTACAATATAAAGTGCCTTGAGGCGACTGTTGTTGTGATTTGGCCCTGTATAAATAAAATTGAATTGAATTTTGATGTGTAATGTAAATGCTATATTGAATCAGTTTTTAACTCTGATGCGGCTCAGCTGCACTGGTATCAATTCAATTTAATTGAGTTTTATTTATATAGTGCCAAATCACAACAACAGTTGCCTCGAGGCACTTAGCTATGACTGAGGCCATGGGGCATCAGCCATCTCATTATTATTATTTGTACAATCCCAATAGAGCATTATGATCTTCCAATCAGATGCTCCTAGCACAACCTAGGTCTCGACTGAAGTCCAGAGGTGACCGGGCCTTTGCAACCATGGCACCTAGACTCTGGAATAACCTCCTTGTTCATATTCGTACCGCCGAGTTTATCCAGTCTTTTAAATCCCATCTTAAAACCCATCTTTTTACTTTGGCTTTTAACTAGTTGGCTGTTATCTGGCTTGTTTTGTTGTCACCTATTGTTTGCTGCCCTGTTTTCTTATTGTTTTGTTTTAATTGTCTCATGCTTTTACTGACTGTGAAGCACTATGATCAACTTTGTTGTTTTTAATATGTGCTATCTAAATAAATTTTGATTTGTTTTGATCATAATTATTATCCCTGAGGATGTGATGCTCTGTAAACAGAGTAATGTAAATTTAAATATGCACTAGCTGATACTTATACCTGAGCAGAATATTTTTAAACAGCATGCATTTTCATTTCCAGCCCCTTGCTCCCTGTCCCAACTCCAAAGAGTCCATGGCTGTTTTTGAGCAACACTGCAAGATGGCCCAAGAATACCTGAAAGTGCAAACTGAGATCGCCTTGCTAATCCAGAGGAAGTAAGTGTAGTGACTAAAGTCAAGTGTCGCTTAATTCTTTTTCTTAAATTCACTTTCATTCAAGACCTCACACACTTCCAAATCTCACAGCTGTGAAGTGTGAATGTTTAAAATTTTAATTGCATAAAACCTACCAAAGCTGCATGGCATAATCTCGTAACATAATGTTGAAAATGACATGCCTTAAAACGCAGCCTCCCTGACTATCTGTGCAGGAAGGAGCTCATTGCTGAACTGGACCAAGACGAAAAGGACCAGCAGAACACGTCCCGTCTGGTGCAGGAGCACAAAAAGCTGCTGGAGGAGAATAAGAGTCTGTCCACATACTACCAGAAGTGCAAAAAACAGCTGGAGCTGATCCGGGTTCAGCAACAGAAGAGACAGGGCACGTCATGATGAGACGAAGAGACACAAACTCTGCCAACCCCCTCCCCCCACCCCACCCCCTCACCCTCCTCACCTCCACCCTCCTGCGCTCCTCAACATTGCACTGCAACACTACCCATCATCTGCTCTGCACATACACTGCTCCCAGTCCAGCTTTGGAAAGAGACCTCTATTCTACTGTCTCCTGCATGTTGCATTGTAGACCCAACAGGAAGACCTTTGTCCCCTGTACATACATTTGCACATCCTCACAGTGTCTTCTGTGAGCGCAGACCAAACAATCACTGGTCCTCCATTCAGATGAGCCCAGACACTGCCGCTGCCGCCGCTGCGCTTCAGGACGGAGCGAGATGGCCGACATCTATGATCGAGACAACTTGCTGATGAGACGCAGGTTGTGTTTTCTCTGTGTTTGCTCTCAGGGCCTGTGGGCTAACCAGTCAGTGTCTGTTTGCGCTCCTCAGTGGTTAACGGCCACACCATCCTCCTCAGAATGTGAAACTCAAAACAAAGGCTTTGAAGCAGAATGTGCAACAAAATCTTTCTGCAGTGCGTGCTAGGAATCCCTGTTATCCAAATCATAGCCCCTTTTTAAATTCACCCCTTATCTCTCCCCCTTTAATTGTGAGCATGAGCCTCTCCATAGACCTCCAGTCAGATGTGTCAGCAGAAGGAAGAGTTCTGTTCCTCATGCTCGTGAAAAATATACACATTAAAAAGTGGGCTAGCTTCCAGAGTAAACACAAGGAGCTGTGGTATCCCTTCTTATTTGACCTCAGTGTTGTTTTGCGTTTTGTCTTTTCTATTCAGTAGTTCACTTTGTGTCATTTGTTTGCAATAGGACATATTTTATCTGGTCTGTGAATGGCCTAACGGACAAAATAGAGGAGGGTCACCTCCCTATACAGTAGAGGTTGTTTTTAGTTCACATGTTGCCTTAGAAGTTGCCTGCATTTTAAGTGCTTGTGTTATGTGATATTTAGTGGGGATAAAAGTTTTTTTTTTTTTTTTTTAAGATATTTTTGATCTACTGAACATGAATGAAATGATAACGGAAAGAAGAGAGATAGATGTGTATCGTTGAACTGATAATGTAAATGTCTGCCACCAGCTTTATTCCCAGGACTATGAAATGTACTTTTTTTTTTCTTGGTGTCTCACATCCCGTAAGTATTTTTGCACAGTTGCTATTTAATCAGGTTATATTCAAATTGTATTTCTCATTATACTGGTTCTGGTTTTAAACATCCAAGACTCAACAACATCTTTCTTTTTAAATCCTCCTCGTAAGATTGAATTATAACACACATACACCTCTTTTTCGAAATGTTTTCTAAGTTATTGGGAAGGGGATGCAGCATATGACATCAAGGAAGGCATTATAAAATAAAATGGTGAAACGATGTGATGTGTTTGTTATTACGGAGGATGAAACTACAGAGACTAAAACCAAGAGAATATAGTTTTTAAGGCTATACAGTTAGACATTTTAACATGGGGGGTCATCCTTCAAGGTGGCCACTTTATTCTGATTTTTTTGTTTTTGTTTTGTTTTTTTTGTTTCAATGACAAGTCTAACAAATTTTAAAATGTAACAAACCCACATACAGATTCACAAAACAAACCCAACATGTATAATCATGTCCAACATACCCAAGATTCCTTTTTCCTTCCTGGCTTCTCTTACTTTAGCAACAAGAGTCCTGCTACAGTAAGAGAGATTTCCATCCAATAAGTCGACTCAGGGTGACATAAAAGGCAGTACTGGCAGCAAGTAGTCCATCTTAAACACAGACAGGTCAGTTGGCTGCTGTCTAAAACTATAATATACGATGGTAAATAATATATGATATCTAAACATAATAATCCAAAGAGGCTATAATGCAAACCAAAAGCTACAACGATGCTGCAACCACTGAATCACTAAAATTGGAGGAGTGCTGTGTAAATAAAGTCCCATAAAAGCTGGGGAGGCAACCTGTCACTCAACAGTGTCATTGTCTCATCATTAAAACACAAGGAGATCAGACTGTGCCTTTATTTTTGTTTGTTTTTATCTTCACTTACAATTTTAGATGTATTTCTTTAGTCAGTAGGGAGAAAGTGTCTGTATGTTAAGACAGACACTCCAGTTAATAGAATAATCAACAAACTCTAAAGCTTGTATCAACGAAAATTTATGTTTACTGAGGGAATAATATGCCTTGTTGGTGCAGAGTGGGGAAATATTTCTGCACACTCAAACTTCAAGCTAATACATCTATCATTTATTAATGTATCCACTAAAACGGTTCAAATATTCTGTCATTGTAGTTCATAACATGATGAAAAACAAGACATTACAGACATTTTCAACAGCAGAATTTTGAGCCCAAATCTGAATCTCTGCTGCAGTGCCTCCAGGCAGACAGCAGGTGGTACTAAACACACAGTATTTGTAATGGAGACACATAGCTGTGCATCTATTCTTCCTCAGATAAAGAACCATACATGCTCTGCCTACTGATTGCTACAATGAGTGTGAATGCCTATTTTCACACACTACACTATATCAATTTTGTGCAATGTGCACTCTTTTGAGTGGAGCTGATTTGGCCACCAAATGTGTCTCACATAAGATGCATCTGGCCATTGACAGTAAGGACCCCCCCACCCCCTCGGCTGCTGGTTTACATTTCAGCACCAAATTCTGACAAAGGGTTTTTTTTTTTGGTGGAGGGGCATTTGTGGGGGTGCTGCCTGTGTTTGAAGTTGAAAGCTAAATAGGGAACAATGACTCACTTTATTGTAGAGAAGTGATGTCATTTTCCTTCTCTTGCCAGGTATTCTGTGTGTGTGTGTGTGTGTGTGTGCAAGCTGCTACTCACTGAACTGGTAAACACAAGGAAGACATGCCAGCTTTGTCCAGCTCTCTTTTGTCTCAGAAGGCCATGTAAGGTTTGGCCAGCTGTAGGAAATCCAGTTTGATGGTTTATTTGTGTGTGCAAACAAGGAAGGAAGGCTTCTGTCCACAGGGCTTGAGTGTCGTTGGCTGAATTGTATTTTGTAATTATATGATGTTTTATTTTCACAAGGAAACCTTCATGTCTGCAACTGGTTAGGGCTTAAATTTAAAAAAAAAAAAAAAAAAAAAAAAAACAGCATGTAGCTGGAAAATAGTTTGTATATTCTTTAGTAACACAACTGATACCAAACCTGAACTCTGGTCACAAACCAATTTTGGTAAAGTTAAGTGCAAAAACATAGCAATATATGTCATCAAAATAAAAAACAATATTAAAGTAATAGGGCACCTGGCACGCGATTGATCTTGATTTTAGTGCCGGTACATTTAATTTTATTGCACTTCAAAGGACTTTGCTTCAGCCTTCCGCATTTGACATCAACATTTTGTTACCAAAAAGCTGTTCTAGGTCCTTTGTAAGGTTAGACACCCAACCTTAGCTCAGTAGTTGCCACATCTGTTTAACTGTAACCACACAATTATAAAATGTGTTTTTTCAGAATAGGCTTGTTCAAGCCCTCACATTTTTCAATATCCTGGCACAATTCCCGAGTTTTGGTACAGAAAATTCCATAGTTGTACAAACACAACTATAGAGAAAACATGTTAATGTAAGATATCTGCAAACGTGCTCTAGGGCACATTTTGGATTTGTTAAATGTTCGCACCCAGGTTGAGGTTCAGTAATACTTGTATAATATTTTAGTTTTATTGTTACAATTCAAGTGTAGTCTAGTGTGGGTATTTTTTGTTCTGCCTTCTAAAACCTAAACCAAATCAGAATGCAAACTATGTTCTCTTATTCATATACATGATGATGTAATGCGCAATCCTGAATTGCCTTTGTTGAAGCGCAGTACTGAATGTAGCGGAGTAATGTCATCCCTCTCCTCACTGGAAGGGAAAGTTGAGGTTGCACTGGAAAAATGTGTGCGCTTTATGTTTTATCTATGGCATGGTAGCCATGGAAACTGGATGACATAAATAGGCTAGCAGTGGCAGAGAGAGGGATGTTGCAGTTTTTAATAATGGACAGAATTTGGGTCATGATATCTTGCTTGATCTGATCTTGTTAGATCCATAAATTGCATCATGTGCCACTTAAAATTTCATTAATCTGCATGAATCCCTGCTTGGTCTTCAAAGCGGCTGCAGGCAGTGATTTAAGAACTGAGTGATGTCTCCTTGCACCCATTTAAGCGATGTTAGAGGAGGAAAAAGCCACATGTTCTTACACCAATTTTTTTTTGTTTACTTTACTTCATGTATTATGTAATTACACACTGCAATTCAGCTACATTAACAGCTTAAGCATGCTAATTGAGATCATGAATCACTTTGCTATTTGGAATAGCACTCAACACAATCATTTCCCATTCATAATTTCACTGCAGGTCTATTTAGAGGGGCACTAATAAGAGTGAGGGAGGGAAAGAACAGTAGCTGCTCTAGTTTCTGATGCAGAATTGCAAGGAAAAGCTCTGACAAATGTTCTGTGATTATTAGCATATCAGTGGTTTGTTTCTGTTTAATTCATTTTCATGGAAGAGCATCTGTCTACGTGATTTCATAGTGGCAGAAAAAGGTCAAAGTCCGTGCATGCTGGAATATACAAACTATGGTTCCTTAATGACAAGACGCTGCTACCAAGCCAGCAAGCAAAGCAGACTTAAAAGCATCTATTATGTGTCTTGTGCAACCTCAGCCAACATTGATGTTAAGGTACAGCCCATGGAATACATTTCTAAATCACGGCAACGAGATAGGTGAGAACTTAAACAACTAATCAAATAATTTTAATTAAATTGGTATTTAAGACTCAATAGAAGAAAATGCTGAAAGAAAGTTTCATTAACACAAAAGTACTGATATGAGTTTAAGTTAGTGTTAGTAGACACACAAATACTGAATTCAAGTAAAAGGCTGGAAGTAGCTGAAGTCTCATATGAAGCCAGTGCTTCATAAATGTGTAAACAATTGAAGTGTTCATTGAAAAGTGCCAAAATGAGTAAACTTTCTAAAATAGATTATGGTGTCAGTGAAAACACCAGTATAGTCAAAGGCAAGTGCTGAACGCAACTGGTGTTTCTTTATTTAGGTTCCCTTTTGCTATCACCTGCTAAACTGCTACGTTTTCTGGTGTTGCTAGGAGGGGAAAAAGACTGCAGCAGCATGATAATCCTAATAATAAATACATAAAAAAGGAGCTCTGTGGTAACTGGCAGTCTGTTGCAGCAACTGTTGTGTTTCTTGCTGTTTTTCATCACTTCTGAAAAATGAGGTTGAGTAGCTCATCTACTAATCGGAAGGTTGGTGGTTCCCTGGCTGTTCCAGTTTGCATGCCAAATATACTTGGGCAACATACAAACATCAACAGTTGTGTATGAATATGAATGTGAGTTGTTGGGTAGAAAGTATGTGTATATATGACTATATATATGTATATATATATATATATATATATATATATCAAATTGAAAGGAACACCAACATGGCTCCCGTCTGGGGGTTTCCTCCTCCTTGTGCTGGGATGGACGAGCGGTTGTCATCAGGATGTGAGGCCTCAGGTTATCGGTACTCTTGGGGGGGCTGCAGTTGGCCCGGATCTCCTGGATTTATCTCTGTCTGCCTCTGGTTCCTGGGGGGCGTTATTGCGGCTTCCCACCCTTTTTATGACAAAGGCACATACACAGACACTTGCTCACTTCTTACAGGTGCAGCAGTTTGTGATACATTGTGCCTTTCTATTTGCGCTCTATCCCTTTATTATATTTTCTCCATTCTTTTTTTCTTCCTCCTGCCTGTCAGCTTAGACATGGTCATACTACACATATAATGTAATAACTGAAGCCTAAATGCATCTGACATAAGGCGCATCTGGCCACTGAGAGTAAGACTGCTCCCCCCAGGCTGCTGGTTTACATTTTGGCTCCAAATTCAAAAAAAAAAAATAAAAATGCAAACACACATGAATATGAGGAGCCTATAGAGCTCATCTTGGAAAGAACTGAATTGAATTGGATGGAAATAAAATTTATTGAATAATTCAGGCTCTAATAACTGTAAAAAAAGGCTCTGGCCACTACATTGAAAAGATATACCAGAGAAGCAGAGGCCAAGACAATAAATAGCCTGTTCTCCAAAGATCCATCCAGCATGTACTCTAGGAATAGGGTAGACCTACCCAGAGCTGAAACTGGAAGAATATCAGGAAACAAGAAGTTTTAAACAACACCGTTGCCAAGTGGCTGATAAAGCCACAAGCAGACCATAGCAACCTCCCAGAGCTAATATACACCACCAAGACAGACATCCAACACCAAGTCTCCAGAATGCAGAGCTGTGCAGCACCAGGCCCTGACATGATCCGTGCCTAATGGCTGAAGAAGCTATTCTAATCTGGGATCACCTGGCAGCACAAATAAGGGGTCTGCTAACAGGAGGTACTCATCCAACTAACACAGAGCAGAACAATCCTGTTAATGAAGAATCTCATAACATCAGCCTATTACCTTTCTTTCCATAACATAGAAGCTCCTATCAGACATTATAGCAACCAAACTGAGTAGGCACCTGAGTGAATACATGAGCACAGCTCAGAAAGGAATTGGAAATAACACCAGAGAGCCAAAACACCAGTTCCTGGTCGAAAGAGCAGTATGCCAGGGCTAAGACCTGGCAGGCAGATCTGAGCAAGGCCTGAAAATTGCCCCACACATGGCACAGGTGGAGGCCCTAAGCATCAGATCCAGAGAGGCAGTAGTCTACCACAGGCAACAGGACCCAAGTTTCAGATTGGTGGCCCAGAGACTATACAGCACATAGTAGCTGTGTGTGAAATGCAAGCTAAGAGAGCGTACACTTAGAAGAAAATCCAGGTGGCTGGGATAGTGTACAGGAACATCTGTGCTGCATGTGGACTAGAAGTCCCCAAGGAGACTCCACCAAAGGGGGTGGAGAACAACAGGGGAAAGGTCCTGTGGGACTTCAAGTCCCAAACAAGCAGCTACTGGCCAACCAGCTAGACATAGTGGTGCAGTTGTGGTAGATGTGGTAATCATGGTTTTAAAGATGAGAAAATAGAGAAATACCAGAAGGAAGAGCTGGGGCAAATGTGGACGGTAAAGTTCCAAATGGTCCCAATGATAATAGGAGAATTAGGAGCTGTAACCTTGAAACTTGTGTGTGTGTATATATACGACCTTTAATATTAATTGTTTTGGCTACAATAAAGTCTAGATAAAATTCAATATGGTGAAAAACTTCATATGCCTTCACACGATGGCCCTGCTGAGTTATTGTTTCAGATCACCCCTGCTGAGATTCAGTAGGATCCCAATGATGCTGTAGTATTACAGCTGACAGGCTACTGCTGCGTCGTGCTGGAAAGAGATGCACGAGTTAGTGGTGAGGCATTTGTGTGTTACTGTAAGACGAACATCTTGTTCCCTCATGCCCTCTGGTTCAGGAAGCTGGAACTGACAAGAGTAGGGCTATAAAGGAAAATGAAATAACAACAGCAAATATTCCTGGATACCTCATAACAACATCTTATCGCCCGCTGCACACATTTGATTGACACAGTGCATAAGCTTATTCATAATTTAATCTTGGGGATAGGTTAATTGATTAATCTAAATTCCCCTATAGGTGTGAATCTGTGCGTGAATGTGAGTGCGAATGGTTGTCTGTGTCTCTATGTATTAGCCCTGCGAAAGACTGGCGACCTGTCCAGGGTGTACCCCGCCTCTCGCCCTATGACAGCTGGGATAGGCTCCAGCACCCCCTGCGACCCTGGAAAGGATAAGCGGAATCGAATGGATGGATGGATGGATGGATGGATAATTTAAGCTTGCTCAACATAAAGCCTGTGATGCAGTAATATGCTCACGTTTTACCTTCCTTCTCCACTGACATTGTGACCATAACATTTCAGTACACAGCATCTGTTTGGTGGCAGGTGAAACTAAATGTAGGAGACAGGCCATGGAGTTCAAAGTGAGAACAAGCCAACTTTCGCCATGTAAACACAAAACCTCACAGTTTTTCCAAAAGCAGAGGTCTAGGAAAAATACAAACAAGCAGTCAAATGTGAAGAGGGCTTTATTCACCAGTAGGTTTGCTGTGAGGCATGATATGCACATGTATGCAATGTGACATGTTGATATGTAAATATATGTGCAGAAAGGCAAGCAAAGACAATGAATCCCCAGTACAGATTTCATGTTTCATATTTAGATTTCAGATTTATTTATTTATTTATTGTCATTATGTTGCTAGAACATAACAAAAATTACAGTGGTGCCCTCGGTGATAAAGAAAATACAAAAAAAGATGCAGCTGCAATACCACAGTCGTACTGTGGCAGAGGATGTTCTCGATCACAGCTCTGTAAAAGTTCTGAGCAACTGGGGGGAGAGTCCAGCTCTCTTCAGTTTCCTGAAGAAGAAGAGTCTTTGTGGAGCCTTCCTCACCAGAAAGGAGGTGTTCAGTGGCCAAGTCAGATCTGGAATTTGATGTTATCGACACACTCCACCACCTTCCCTTGGATGAGGAGAGGTGGCTGCTCTGTCCTCCTGAACCTTCTGTAGTCTACTATGACCTCCCTGGCCTTGCTGGTGTTAAGCAGCAGATTGTTCAGTAAACACCAGGTGCTGGATCTTCTCCCTGTGGAGGATCTCATCATTGTTTGTTATAAGACCCACTACAGTGGTGTTGTCTGGAAACTTCAGAACCGTGTTTGAGGAGCGGATAGCTGTACAGCCGTTAGTGAATAGTGTGAAAAGAGCACTGTATTCAGGACCAGAGTGGATGATGTTCTGTCTCCTATTCTCTCATCTTAGCCGCTATTGTGCCTGATAGGAGATTTCATGTTGTGCTTAGGCAGGTTATTGACCAGTAGTTGGATGTGACCGGTCCCTTCTGGGGATCCTTGGGGATCAGTACTGTCCGCCCTTCAGTTAGTTGTACCAGGTGCGTCTCATCAGTTAACTGTTTGTGCAGTTAGCTTATCCAGCCAGTAGGTGTGTAGGTGCTGTTCAACTCTTCGTATTTGAGAATCTTTCTTGGATGCACATTTGTGAGGTGACACACTGATGTTGGACCAGTAGGTCTTTCCTGCGGTCTCCACTGTAATTTATCCCAAAGCTGTTCTGTTGGGTTGAGGTCAGGACTCTGTGCAATAATTTAAAATTGACAAACACATGTGAGCCAGAAATGTGCAAATCATTGTGTTGTATGGACTCTTGGAGTTATTCAATTCAATTCAGTTTTATTTATACAGTGCCAAATTACAACAACAGTTGCCTCAAGGCGCTTTATAGGTAGACCCTACAATAATACATACAGAGGAAAAACCCAACAATCATATGACCCCCTATGAGCAAGCACTTTGGCAACAGTGGAAAGGAAAAACTCCCTTTTAATAGGAAGTAACCTCCAGCAGAACCAGGCTCAGGGAGGGGCGGCCATCTGCCATGACCGGTTGGAGTGAGAGAAGGAAGACAGAATAAAAGACATGCTGTGGAAGAGAGCCAGAGATTAATAAGAGATATGATTCAGTGCACAGAAGTCTAGAGAAGAGAGTGAAGAAGAAATACTCAATACATCATGGGAATCACCCAGCAGCCTCACCTATTGCAGCATAACTAAGGGAGAATTCAGGGTCACCTGATCCAGCCCTAACTATATGCTTTGGCAAAGAAAAGTTTTTACTAAAGCATGTAAGTGATGCATGCTAAGATACAATATATGTTGATATCTCACTGAGATATCAACATAATACCAAAGAACTACATGAAGCTGCGGAATGTTTGTATTTGTGATAGTAGGGATCAGTTCATTAGAAATGGTAGTGTTATTTACTACAATGTATTTTCCAGAAAAAAAAAATGCACAGAAACATTTAAATCTGCAGTAAGGTAGATGTTTTATTTCTGTCTGGGTGTAAAGTTGGTATAGAGATCATGTTAGCAAAAAGCTAATATTCCAATAAAATGAGAACAAAATTCACTCTACTTTTAGCTCTGTTTGTTTCCACCAATTCTTGAGAAAGTGATCTGACATTTAAAAATAATGAAAAAAAGATCAAATAAAACTGCTGGACCGCTCCATGAGTTCACTGTTTTAAGCAACATACCATGTATCCACTGGTTGTCTAAAAAGGTTGATTACTGTAGTTTTAAAAATAGATAGCGCGGTTAAAATTAGGTAGTGAGTTAACTTAAAACTGTGTATTGGTTCATACTTTCAACATGCAGTCAGATTTTCAGTAAGACTGATTTCAAACCTAGAATGACTACTTTTAGGATGCGTACAGTGTGAGCACTCTCAGTGGTGCACACATATGTGTGTGTTTGTGTGTGTTCGGGAGGGGGGTGTTGGGCTGAGCTGCAGAGTGCTGGCAACAGCCTGTTATTACAGTCCATGTGACTGACAGTGTGTGGGCGAGAAGGTAATTGCTGGAGTATGCCTGTGGTGACGAGGGCCTTCAGGGGAGCGGATGTTGAGCAGACTGAGGCACACAGAACGCACAGAGAAGGTGCAGGCAGCCCAGAACTGATGACTCATCTCTCACAAACCATTCCCTCTTGTTTGTTTACTCTGCTCTTCTGCAGCCTGAGTAAGAGTGCTGACAGACAGGGGACTGTCACCCAGTGACTGGGCCGTCTTAAAGGATTTCACCTGTTTAGACTTCAGGACAAGCGGCTTATTTAGATCCAGTCCGCTTCCCGTGTAAACAGCCTCCAGAATTGGCAGACTCTAAGCTTCTATTTACTGCATTGAGAAAGAGAGCCAGTCGTGTCTGCATCTACTAACCGGGCTCCTAAAATAAACTGCCAGATGCTAAGCTTTTTATTCATTGTGGATACTATACTGTTAAAAGTAATGCAAAATGCATTGCTTTCAATTAATGAACTGGCACTGCCATGGACACCCCTAAGAAGTGTCCCCTCATTTTTAACCTATCCTCAATAAAGACACTGTTCATAATAAGAACAATAATTATTATTATCATCATCATCTTTTAGCTCTTTTCTTTAGGGGTCACAGTAGATTATCTGCCTCTTCTTTCACACCAACCCTCTGTTTTTCTTCACTGCATCCATGACCTCCTCTGAGGTCTTCCCGTTTTCCTCTCGACAGCTCCATCTTCAGCATGTTTTCTCGTTGATATCCACTATCCACATGTCACTGATATGTGCAGAAAAGATACAGTGACATGTCACAGTGTTACATGTCACATGTCAATTTTAATCTTGTCCCTCTAACTTTGTCTTCAAACTACTCAACCTAAGTAGTCTCTCTCCAGGTCAGCATCCTGCTTTTTTTGTTTGTTTGTTTGTTTGTTGGGGGGGGGGGGGGTCCACCTCCACCCTGCCTCCCCTCGCTTCTTTACTTGTCTTGTCCTTTGCTTTGGATGGTTGACACCATGTATTTAAACTCTCTATCTCTGCTATTTGCATGTTCATATTTCCACCTGTCTCCCTCTCATGCACACACAGATATTCTGTCTTGGTTCTAGTGACTTTCCTTCCTACTCTCCAGGACATACCTCCACCTCTCCAGTCTCTTCCACCTGCTCCCCAGTTCAGTTTCAGTTTCAGTTTTATTTGTCATATGCAAGTTAGCATAGGGTCAACATTGCAATGAAATGTATTTGATGAGCAGAAGACAGTCACTCAGCAGTATAGTACAGTAAAAAATAGTAAAGAGCAAAGAGTCTCATTACAGTCTCACTATAGATCTCAACGTTGTCTGCAAAACAACATCAACCACAGATACTTTTGTCATCTCTCACCATCACAAAAAAATGGAGTCAGAGCCGATCCCTGATATAATCCCACCCCAGTGCAACCCCTTCTGGCTTTCTCTACTGACTGATTCTAATATACAGATCTTTCTACTCTCCCCGAGTACTCAAAGCACTTAATACATCATACCACATTCACCCACTGACACAAGCACTTTCTTCTATGATTTTAAGTGCTTACTGAGGAACATTCACACACATTCATACTCCAGTCGGATAGGGTTAATATCTTGCCCAAGGATATTTGGCATGCAGCCTAGGAGGAGCCAGGGATTGAACCACGAACCTTCAGTAGATGACCTGCTCTACATCCTGCTATACTGACGCTCAGTGATCATCACACTTTTCTCAGCTTAGCTTCAGCAGCTGTTTCCTATAGCTTCATGATATGGTTCATCAACTTTGTCCTCCTGTAGTTACTTACCTTCCTGCCCATCCGACCCTCCCTGAGCCTGGTTCCCTCAAGGAACCTTATGTTGAAAGTGAGTTTTTCCTTCTCATTGTCACCAAATGCTTGGTCATAGGGGGTCGTCTGATTGTTGGAGTTTTCTTTGTATGGTTGAATGTTCTTCACATTACGATATAAAGCACCTTAAGGAAACTGTTGGTATAAACAACACTATGTCAATAAAAATGAATTTAATTCTTTAAAATAGGTACCAGTTCTCAATATCTGGAATTGTGTTATAGAGTCTGGTCAAAAAGTCCACTCTCTTTTCTCCTAGACATCACCTGTGGAGAGAAAAAAACAGGTAATTGATCATGTGCGGAGGAATGGTTTATTTGAAGAGTTTCAGTCAGGTTTTAAAGCTCATCACAGTACACAAACAGCTTTAGTGAATGCTGCGAATGATCTCTGTGCTTATGCTGCTACACCACATTGCAACGTTCAATACCATTGACTATAATATTTTATTACAGCATGCTTCCTTTAGGCAATATCATTAAAAGGCATAGCACACATTTTTACTACTATGCATATGAGACCCAACTTAATCTATTAACTATTGTCACAGGCCATTAACTATCTGCAACACAACCAATCTGACTGTAGTCAATTGTCTCTTCAAAGCTGTACATTTAAATGCACTTCCCAAGTTTCCCAGCTCCTCATTAACCATGTCTTTCAGCTGTACAACGTACTATTTTTCTTTGTTTCTGACTTTGTCTCTGAGCAGTTTACCTCTCAAGTTTGGAAGGAGTTTTGCTCCTTTGAGACAAGGTAAGTCTGTCTTTTGGTTTCTCCTATCAAACAGCCAAACTGAGAGACTTAACCATGACCTGGAATCTGCACTGCAGTGTGTGGTCCAGCTAAACTAGTCCACGTAGACCTGGCTTTAGCTGAGTATGCACACAACTGAATGATCTCTTTAGCCACCATGTCCCCTGTAGAGGCTCACCTAGGATATCAACCACCTCTGTTTATGACCCAGAAGAGCAAATTGTCATCCAGAATCATCTGCACCACAGCAGCAGTGCTTATAACACAAAAATAAAACAAACATGATTACAAAGCAAACAGATTATAAAGTCTGATTGTCTACTAGAAAGATTCAATTCAAGTTGAATTCAGATTTGAAATTACAACAACAGTTGCCTCAAGGCACATTATATTGTATAGAGAAAACTCCACCAATCATCCCCTATGACCAAGCACTTGGCGACAGTGGGAAGGAAAAACTCCCTTTTAACAGGGAGGAACCTCCGGCAGAACCAGGCTCAGGGAGGGGCGGCCATCTGCCACAACTGGTTTGGGGTGAGGGAAGGAAGATGGGACAAAAGACACACTGTGGAAGAGAGCCAGAGATTAATAATAACACATTACTAAATGCACAGAAGTGTATATACCCTCGTGTTTATAAGAGAAGGAGAAGTGGGGGCATTATGTGAAGCCCCCAGCAGCCTAAGCCTATTGCAGAACAGCTAAGGGAGGATTCAAGGTCACTTAAATCAGCTCAAGCGACGCTATGTATGTTTTGGGGGGCTATTTTTGCCATTTGGTGTTAGTGAAATACGAAGACAAATTCCCCACAACATTTACAAACATATTTTCCATAGTAAAAACAATAACATGCCAGAAGACTTTTATTTAAAACACACAGACATGCACACAACTCTGACAAGGTCATATCGTATTTATTCGCCCCTGGATTTTTTATTCACTCCACAACTAACACACAAGGTATTGTTAATCTTGACAGATATTCTAAGGTGTTTATGTTCATAAAAGCCTGGCAGCTGCACTCACTAGCCACTTTAGTAGGTATACTAATATAATATAATATAATTCTGCATGGCACAGTTTCAGAATGTTTCCCCAGAGTTGGTAAGATCTTTTAACTCTGCAGTACAGTTCCATTTAAGAAATAAGTTTAAAATGCTTTATATAAGACAGAAAAGATTCATGCTTTCATGCTTTTCACATGCTGTTCTAAATATCACAGACCAGGTAATGTTTTTTTTCCAATCTTCTATTGTCCAGTTCTAGTAGCACCCAGAATGGTTCCCAGGGTGGTCTTCTGTTGCTGTAGCCCATCTCCTTCAAGGTTCGCTGAGCTTTTCTCTTTTTCATACCTTTGTCTGTAAACCCTAGAGATGGTTGTGTAGGAAAATCCAGCCGATGAGCAGTTTCTGAAACATGCAGACCAACCTATCTGGCACAACCAAGTAGCGTTCAAATTGTCCATGTCGACGTACCTGCACTGGTTTGCTCCCAAGTTGTTTTTTTGATTAGATTTAATTTAAAAGCACTCAACAACCTGGGTGTATCTAACAATGTGGCCAGTTAGAATATATATATTGTTTTACTCCTAGATTTCTAGACAAGTCCAGAAGACATTTTTATGTTCCTTTGAATACTGTAGGCTCCATTCCACTGGGTTTTGTTTTTTAATGTTGTGGCCACAGTACAGTGTTTGTTGACACAGTATATGAGAAATTAATGTATATGAGATCAAATTTAGGGAGCATTAAACTTAAATCCCACTATATTTTTACCTGAAGGATCTGGTTTCCACCTTGCTAATACACGATCAACGTTACTGATTAGCACATAATGTTGATTAATACTGCAAATATGTGACAGAAATAGAAATTGGCAATATGATTTTAAGATAATATATTGTTACTTTTTGCTGGTTGCGATACAAACCTCTGTGGTTTTTGCAGGATGTAGAAGACATATTTAACAGGCGTGCTGTGAACAAAGGTGCAGGCTGCCAACGCACTTCACATCAAAAACATCTGAAAACTTGTAACTTGAATTTGTGCAATTATATTTGTTTGAATTATTTCCTGTGATTTATATTATAAGTTCTTATTTTGTCAAACCATTAGAAAAGCAGCCAGCAAACAAAGTTGTGCTACAGACTGTTGTACTTCTACTTTGTAAGCCCATTTTTGATGGTGGGAAACTATAATTGTTGTGTTTATGTGGCAAGAAACTGGCTTCCCACCCATGTGAACTCTCCAGCTCTCCGCCCACATGCATGCATGCAATGCACACTCATAGACAGTGGACAAACACACACTGACAACCTGTCATTGGTGGTGGCTCAGATTTTTACCTTTTAATTTGGGAGAAACTGAGAGACCTGCAAACTGTATCTCAGTGCGTCAGCTGCATTATGTGCTATAGTATGCCTTTTTTGTGTGTTATTGAAGTATCCATCTAAATCCTGAATAGCGCTGCCAGTACACGCAATAGATGCAAATACAGAGACAAGAAGTATGTATGTCAAATAGCAAAATAATTATTTTCAGGAGATGTAAAAGAAGTCAGGTAGGGCACACTTACAATTAGCTTTAATGTTTGTAGATACTCCTTGCTAGTGTTGGGTACTGAGCTAAGATACAAGTACTGCTTGTGTTTCTTGTAGCATGTTGTGTATTTGGTTATGTTGTGATTATTGGCTGTGCTTGTGTTTCCAAATTAGTGAGACATGTGTTTTTTAAAAGTTTAATGTCTACATATGTCTAAAATGATCCCTAAAGTGTAGCTATAGGATTCCATGGAAGGAGGCAAGTAAATTTAAATTTAGGCCTTTGTTGACCTCTGATGTCCACTTCTTTCATGCCCATTTGAAACAGAGTCTAGAAAGTCTATTGGCACCAGTGCCACCTACAACTCAAAGTTAAGATGCTAGCTTGCAACAACATGACTTGTTGGTAGGGCGTATATCATATAACTGCCTTTCAATGAGGAGAGGTCATTTGGAAGAACTGGACATAATTTTCTAAGAAACAAAATTCAATTAATTTATTTTGACTCAATGGAGATGAGGAAGAAGCAGGTTGCAGATATAAGAGTCTGAAAAACAGAATGATAGGCAAGGCAGTCAAGAAGCATGGATGTAAAGAACAGACTAAACATCCAGTAAAGCAGGTGGATTGGTGATTACAGGTCTTCCTTACTGAACTTAGGCATATGCCTCATCTCTTGCGCTACAGAATTTGCCAACAGATTTCCTTCAGGAGTATTTAAGTGAGCATCATTTAAGTCATGCATGAAAAAAAATCTGCTGTTTCAGAAAGATTTGGATTTGAAGGAAGTACAAGCTGTATACCAGAAGTGTTCTAGTAATGCATATAAACACACATAAATGACATCGGTAGTCAGGTTCTTCATGGGCCTGTTTGCAGAAACGCCCATGATGACCATACTGTTTAACGAGAATACAAGACAGTTTGGAAAATCTCCGTGTTTTTTGTTCAACAAAGTGTTTAATCCAATACCAGCTACATAGTCGAGGGTTTTTATCTAGTGCAGTTCAGTAAATTTACACTATGAGCAAAACAGGTACATGTACAGTCCTGCATGCACACAAAGCAATGACTCATAAGAAAAGTGTTCAAAGCAAATCCAAAAGCACATAAAAAAGCCTCTGCTCAGAACGAAAGACATGTCGGTCAAAGAGTCATTACTTCGAGAGCTGGGGTGACTCATTTCTAAGTGATTCATCAGGCTTTTGCGGTCACCCAAATACGACCGCCAGCCAAAAAGAACTTCCATGAATTTGCTGGATAAGGAGTGGGACAAGTCCAGACAGAGGCACAAGGACGTAAATGCAGTGCTGTCAGCCAGCAAGCATGTCTTGAAGCCAAATGCCTTTGATTACATCAATAGCTCCAAGTCTGAGAGGGACCCAAAGACCCAGCTAACCACCATTCATAACGGGGGCTTCCACAGACCGACTCGTCAGGCTCGTGTTACCTTCAGGCCTGATCCATATTCTTGTAATTTAGGAATACGGATCTGGCCTGAGGGTTCCAAAGGTTCCACTAGCATCCCCTCACTCCACATCACTGCATGGACCTTCCTTTTTCTGTCATGAAGAAATGACATGCTGTTTTTATTAGGTCTAACACTTAGACTTCCTGATTATTCCTAAATTGTTTGTCCACATTGTAGGCTCTGTGTGGTAAGGCTAGTACATTGTAAACATTTGCGCTACCACTCCTGCATTAATCTGCCACGGTTTCCCCCAGTTCCCCCACTCAGCCCATTTCAATCATCTGCCTGCCCTGAACAGATCGGGTCATTGGGTGCAGGAATGGCAGTCTGTGTGTGTGTGTGTGTGTGTGTGTGTGTGTGTGTGTGTGTGTGTGTGTGTGTGTGTGTGTGTGTACTCTATAATTAAATTCTCTGTATGCATTGAGAGAATGAGCATATGGATGACTGTCAAAAACGCACACTGAGACAAAGACGTGACACTCATCTCCCAACACTCTTTAGACACAGGGCTGCTCCCACCTCCTGAAGGCCCCCGGCCCGGCTTTGAAGGCCCATGGCTTTGCATATAGGAGCTAAAAATCCTCATATGTCCTGAAGGTTTCTGCAAAGATTCATATGAATATGAATATCTTTACTAATCTGGGGGATTAGCTGCTGCATTGTCAAACAATGTCTTTAGACTCCCCAAAATCACCCTTTGACAGACTTCTTTGCTTTTTAGTTGTCATTTAGCTCCTTATTTCTGGGCGCCCTCATTTTCCCCTTCCACATTTGACTTTTAAATTATGAGTAATGCATGCTAAAACATGATTTTCCTCCAAACCTAAGAAGGTAGATGTAGTGGCTTTTAGTGTGTGGAGTTTTTTTTGCTTATTTGATTATTTATTTGACATTTTATGTTAATTTTATGATGGTTTTTTTTTCTTTATTTAGTTTGAAAGCTTGAAAAATATGTACTTCTTATCTAGACACTGCAGCTTTGATCATCAGAAGGATGATTTCTTGACATATCCTTTAATTAAGACAGTCCATGTTTCATCTCTGACTGTGTTTCATTATTCTCAACATGTTAATTGCATGTTCAGTGTTCATGATCAGGGCTTATTTATTTACAAATTCTTGTTTATGAATTATACTAGAAGAAAATTAATAAAATGAACTTACAGTCATGAATTATTATCACCACCTCCCTATTCATACTGTACAAAAAATATAATAACTCCCTGTCTTTTATCTAAGCACCTTAAAAACTGCTGGCTTTGTTATTTTGATGTCAGGAGCAGCACAATTTCAGATTGTTAGTTTAATGCTATTCTTTGAATGCCACTCAGTGGAATATCCAGTATCCAATATCCAAGTAAATTCTGCCACAAAGAAGGGGCTGTATGTTTTACAATGATAATTCATAATTACATGCAAACTCCCCAGGGGACATTTCTTCCATTAGAAATTAAAACATCTCCAGTGAGTGTTTACTTGTCCAAAAAGGGTGCGAGTGCCTTCCAGGTATCTAAGCTGAACAGAGTTCACCAGCTTACTCCCCTTTCACAACTTCACTCAGCTCATAAAGCACCATTCATTTGCATTTGCGTTCATGAGAAAACAAAGTGGTTTTTGCACTAATTACGGTCTCCAGGTTTGAGTGTGCATATTACAATATTAGAATATATTCTTTAAAAAGAAATATGAGCACTCATATTCATCACCATCAAGGCAAACTGGCAACAGCCCCACAGCCTTATGCTTTTTGGTTCCTAAGACCTCGTCTGTGTCAGATGTGAGGAGTTGATCGAATATTTGTAATAAGTTGTGGCCCAACTGACAGTTGACTGAAGTTCAACAAAAGAGCAATCTCTACTTGAATGGTTACATCTGAATTGTTTTTAAAGAACATATGAAATAATACTGTCAGCTGTTTGAGGAGGAAATAGAGATATTCTGTTGTCTTCTGTCAGTCCTACTGTACAATCTTTTTTTTTAATGCTAATGTGTTACCAGGAAACTAACTATACTTAAAATATGAGCCACATGATAAAGTTTCAGAGCCACATGTTCGAAACAAACAGTAGCACTGAGAGTAAGCTCAACTATAAAATAATTAACTTGAATTAAGATGTCATTTTTCCACTGTGTGTGATAAATCCTAAGAGCAACAATTTTCTGCAGCATGAATTTTTTGTCTTATTTGTAACAGCATTGCTTTTTACTGTTGTATGTTCTTTAGAGATTTCCAATCACCATTTTCTCATCGCTATCTGATAATGTCTCTGATTTGAGAAGGCTGCACTAATAAGGGTCATTTTGTGTGAAGAAGAATAAATGGTTAATGGACTGGTCCTCATATACTGGTTTTCTAATCTAGCATTCAAAGTGCTTTTCATTCACCCAATTTTTTCTATGTTAAAGTGTTTTCTCTCCCAGATTCAAACTCCAGGAGCATCAGGAACTTGGGGTTCATTATCTTGCCTAAGGACACTTTGGGTTAGTCAGGGATCATACCACTAACTTTACAATTAGTAGATGCTCTGCTTCACATGCTGAGCCAAATCTCCTTGGCGTAGGATGGAAAGTTAATAACTTTCTCTTAATTGCCGTGATACCTGTTATCTCCAACTGGAGTTTTAGGTTTTTTCAAGCCAGCTAATGCAAAGAAAGCTTGGCTTGGTTGAACTTCATTTGCACAATATTCCTTAGATCCTTATATCTATTTGTGTATTTATTTATTTAGTAGCTAAATTATTTAGTAGAGACCCACTTTACACTGCACACAAAGCATATGTATTATAAACATTAATTTAAATGATCACAGAATAAAAACTGAATTTCTTATTGAATTTCTTAGGTGAGAAATTTTTCATTTGTTTTTCATAATTTCATATTGTTTTTTTAAGAACTTGCACTAGCCAGAGTGCTACAGTTATGTCAAACTGTTGTCATGACAGGACATGGACTATAACTTTTCTTAAACACTTTACTGAAGTAAAGTTTTAATGAACTAGTATTTTACTATTTTTCTATGATATGATAACATTACACAGTTTCTGTAGATTTGTTGGCAGCACTTTTAAGATGTGAATCTCCTGCTCCATTACATCCTAAATGTCTGTTTGTTCTGACTGTGGTCATAAATGGGTGGATATGGTCGGGAAGAACACTTGGATATGCTGTGGCATTTAAATAATGCACACTGGGTACTAAAGCCAATGGAAATAGCCAAAAAAAAATATCAACCATGCCAAAAGACCATCGCCAGCGCTGAATATTGCAGTACAATTTAAGACTCGTCATACCAGGCAGCATTTTTTTTTCCAATCTTCTGTTAACCAATTTTAGCGAGCCCATACAAACTGTTGCCTCAGTTTTTTGTTTTCAGCTGGCATGTGTGGCACCTGGTGTAGTCTTCTGCTGCTGTCGCCCATCTGCTTCAAGGTTTGCTGTGGTGTGTGTTCAGAGATATTCTTCTGCATAACAGGTGGTTATTTGAGTTGTCTGACAATTCTCCTCTAATGTCTGACATTAAAAGTGGCCATTTTGCTCAGAGAACTGCTTTCTCATTTGATATCTGCTATTTTTTCACACTATTCTCTGTAAACCTTTTAGATAGTTGTGTAGGAAATTCACAGCAGATCAGCACTTTCTGAAATACTCAGAGTAGCCTCCTTCAACCATGTCAGCTTTAGCATCACTAAATCACCACTCCTTTCCATTCTAATGGTCAATTTTAACCTCAACAGGTCATCTTGATCATATCTACACACCTAAATAAATTCAGTGGCTGCCATGTGATTGGCTGATTAGATATTTACTTTAATAATGCATTTTTTTATTTTTATAACAAACAGTAGAACAGGTATCAGTGAGCTTTCTGTTACTTGACATTTATTTTTAACATTTTTCTTACTTATTATTATCCACATTTAAAAATATCAGTCTTCTTAATATAAGTTATTAGAGATAAATGTCTTTGCCAACTGTTGTTGTTGTTTGGCACTGTACAGATAAATTCTAATTGAAGTAAAAGTTATCCCATGTATAAGTAATTTAACAACATTATAGCTATAAGTAAATAAATAAATAATGTATAAATAATAGATAAATATTTGATTCTTAAAAGGCTGAATCTGCCTAATGATTATTTTTACTTTGGTTACTTTAACTATATTTTCATTCTGACACACTGACTTTTGTGTTGTTAATTACGTGGAAGTTGCGAGCTTAAACTATTAATTATTCTTTTTGCAAATGTGTGTCAGGTAATGAGTTCAGTAAAGCACATTAATAAATGAAAATGGTAGAGGAGCGTGTGGAAAACGAAAACATTAAAGAAAATAGTTCCCACACTTGAAAAGAAGATAGATAGATTTCAGTGTTCCCTTATAAGGCTTTTAATGTGATCAGAAAATAAGTCAGCTAAACACCCCCTTTAATTGTTCTCACATGCGAAAAAAATGCCTTGTGTCATCATTAATCGTAATTTTCCCGCTGCATTCACGAGAGGGGGGAGGGAGGACCAGGAGAAAGCATGGTGTGCAGGGGAGGGAGGGAGGGAGGGAGGGAGTCCAGAAAGCCAGCAAGCGCGAGGGGGAGGGATTTGAGCTAGAAAGTCAGAATAGTGCGATTCTCCAAGCTCCGTTGCGCACTTTCGAAGGACTACGCACGCGCTTCCCGCCGGCTTCAACGCAACGCCGCGTCGCGCTAACGATGTTGTGAATGAGAGGATGAGTGACGTCAGCGGGCGAATGTCAACAATGTAGCGACTGAGAGTAGGCGTTCCAGTCGAGTGTAACAAACAGCAGAGAAGGAGCGGCACGCCGTGCAGGATCAACACGCACACACGCGCGCGCACACGTACACAACAAATCGTAAAATCACAGACACTGTAGTGTGTGTGTGTCTGTGTGTGTGTGTTTTAAATTAACATTCTTGTAAGTGACAAAGAACCGAGTTGCGGCACCGAGAGAAGTCATCCATCTGCAACCAGGAGGGTTTGAGGAAACGGCAAACCGAGTCATCATGTGAAAGAACTTGTGGGAAACGGACAAAAGGGCTGGAGTACGAGCAGAATAGGACGGAAAAGGTGAGCTGGCGTGCACGTCTTTTTCCTCTCTGACCGCTCTCTCTCTCCCGCTCTCTCTCTCTCTCTCTCTCCTTTTCTCGCTCTCTAGCTGTTCTTTTTGTTAGCTTTCAATCTCGGTCTATTGTTGATGCTCTCATAACCGAGACGCAAACTTGCATAAGTGACGCAGTGGTAGTGGGCTACACCCAGCAGAGCTCCTGCTGAGATGCATAA
This sequence comes from Oreochromis niloticus, assembly GCF_001858045.2. Taxonomy (NCBI): domain Eukaryota; kingdom Metazoa; phylum Chordata; class Actinopteri; order Cichliformes; family Cichlidae; genus Oreochromis; species Oreochromis niloticus. The sequence goes on along the minus strand of NC_031980.2, from coordinate 29,167,523 downwards.
AAAATCGACTTTATTGGGGAAAAAGCAGAACCGCACTCATGAATCTTGAAAGCCTGGCGCGTGGTACGAATATTGAAGCCTGTAATGTGATGGGGTGTGAACGCGGGTTCAGGAGTGAAACACAACTCTGTACCGCATCCTGTTATGCTTTGAGTCACCGCTCTCTGTGTGCTCCTCTGTACTGTTGTTTTTTTGTTTTTGTTTTTTTATCCAATATGGTAAAGTAGTCGGTGGTGATCCGTCAGGATTCACATGCAGAGTCATTAAACACCTTCCTCGTTCAATACGTGTGCATCTAGTTCATGTGGAGCTCATTAGAACTGTTACTACCGCTATTCCAGTTTATTTCACTCTATGTGAAATTATTGTATTACTGTAGGGTCGTTACCTTAAAATATAAAGCCTATTGGGCGTTGTGATTTGGCGCTATATAAATAAAATAAACTGAACTGAAATAAGCACACCTTATCATTAATCCACATTATAACAATCAATCCCTCGTTTGACGTTGAACCCATATTTCATTATTATATATATATTTCTTAGTCTGCCATCATGTTCGAGAATATAAAATAGGCATTTTTAAATCAAACTGCACCCTTCTGCGCGGAGCTGCATTGTCATGTGAGGGGATGCTGCAATCGCGTCTTAGTCTATCTTGAGTCAGTAATGTGCTGAGATGCACCTCAGTAGATATAAAGGGGCATTTTTAAGGAGACTCTTTTTTTCAAAAAAATGTGATCATGGATAATATATATCTAAACAGTGTAGTGTCACGTGCTGCCATGCATTACGACCTTAAAGAGATTTATGAGAATGTTCCTCGTTTGTGTTTACAGTGAGATTAGTTGGCTTCATATCGGCGGCTGCAGGCACTCGCGTTTGCATTGTTTCCCTCTGTCGTTAAAGAGACGCGTGTGTGCAGAGTGTGCAGGCAGGCAGGGCTTTTTCTTAATAGTGTTTGTTTCGTCATGACTATTGTTTGATGGCCATGTGTTTGCCTCGGCAGCGGAGGGGCCTGGAATCATAAGGGAGCGGAGTGATGCTGCTATAAATGCGGTGATGCAGCATTTCGAGGAAGCATACCATCCTCTTTGTCTGATAATGCTGATGCAAAGCAAACGGCGGAGCGATCGCAGCATCATGGATGGATCCTCCATCATCATGCTCAAGAACCTTTGTCATGATGCGTTGCGCATTCTTTTGAAACACCCGAAACGCCGTGACTCCACGCAGCCGCCACAGGGATGGGTTTAAGCTGTGCCGAGAGCAGGTGCATGGGTAATAGGAGCTAATAGGATCTCACTGGTGGTGTAAAGGCAGCTGACGTGAACTCACATTTTCACAGACAACGCGCTGCTTTGGCGACGCGTGCACGGCGGTGGCACTCATGCGCAGTTTTACGCACGGAACCCTTTGTTCTCTACAGTAGCCCCCTACCTTTCTTTTCCCAGGCATGGCAGTCCTCTGTGTACTGTGAGGAGGGGAAGGGGTGGAGTCCATACTGTAAACCTCACAGTGACTTTGTAAGCTTACGTCAAGCTTTGATTTCTTTGCCCATTAGTATAATCAAGACACGCGAATCGCATAAAAATAATACTTTTATAATTGCTTGTCACATTTTATTGTAAGCACGATCAGTTTAATAGATCCCTAGTGAGAAATCTCATTATTACATCACTCAACAAACATTAACTGCAAGAAGATTTTCAGTTCCAGCTGGTCTGTTCTCTGACCAGCGGTTAGTATCGTGTTCTTACCATGTGAAATGATATGTGTAAACCAGTGACTCTGCTTTTGCATTCAGAAAACACTAGAGACTTTATAAGAACCAAAGAATTCAAGATCCCTGAATGAAATCTAGAGGAAAATTTCACAACAGCAGAGATGGTGAAATAACTTTTTAAAACCTTATGATGGGGCAGTGTTTGCAAAGTTTTAAAGCCAATATTATTATTATTATTATTATTATTATTATTATTATTATTATTATTGTTATTATTATCATTATTGATCAGATTCAACTTGTGATTCTATATTTGTAGTTTTTATGTCCCAAAAAACAACTTACATCTAAGTAATGATTCATAGTAACTGCCCAGACGAGTTTTAACACAGCTAATAAGTTGCACTGCATAAGCATCAATTTATTTTCAATATATAAAAATATACTTACACTAGGTGTCCGTAACAGATCAGAGCAGCAGTACAGTCACAATAGACCTGGAAGATTACAATAATGCTTATCAATTATCTGCAACCTTACAAAACCCAACAATAATGACTGCAATGAAAAACTACCATATCTTGTTTGTTTCTTTATTAAACTCTCTTCTAATTTTGGCAGCATCAATACACGAAATTCAAATTGTCTTATCACACTGTAATTCCCACAGACAACAGTAAAACAGGAATATTGAATTATTGCACAGTTATTGCATCACATGTTTTGAATTTCCCTCTCTCTTCTGCCTCCTTAATTACCAAAAAAAAAACCCTGCAGCTTGAAAGTCAAACCAGTGCACAGGCTGTAGCTTGTAACTGCAAGCCTTGTTTCTACCTATTTTAATGTGCAAGTAATACATAACATCCATCCATCTTCTTCTGTTTATTCAGGGTTATATTATATGATATAATACATTTGTAATAGGAACAAAAAGTACAAACTAGTCATATGTTCAGTAATATATTTTCTGTACATGTGATGAGATGTAATTTATGATAAATTGTTACTTGTTTTATTGTATTCCTTGTTTCCATCGAATTTTGTATTCAATCCAAAAGGACTGAAAAGTGTCTGTAGAATAATTAGTGGTTAGATGGTGGCTAATGTCATCACAATGTAGTACTTCTTAATCTTTCAGAGATTGTGATTAAGAGCTGAAAGAACATTGTGAGGACAATAACATCACTGATGATAACAAAGTGAATCTAAGCCTAAGTCTGTGTTTAATCCCAAAAAAGGAGACACATTTGTGTACAGCGTCTTTAAAAATTCAACAGCATATAGCCTGATGTTGATGATGCTACATGACATGTAGGTAGAATTCTGACTGACTGAAAAGTTGTGTTCCAGGTATTTCCCACTACTGACAGTGCACAGCTACAGTACAGTGTGTAGATTAGGAGTATTTAGATGTCAAAGGGTAAAGAGTTCATTTTTATATTAAGATCCCTTCCTTTCCATGGCACTAAATAGGAAATCGGAAATAAATAATAACAAAAATGAATACAAAGCAAACAGAAGGACATTGTTAAATGTTAAACAATAATAAATGTTTAACTGAATAGTTGAATTAGTTTGCCATAACCCCCAAATGGCTAGATTTTTTATCTTATTCTAACAATCCAAACTGGGAGCAACAATCCTGTTGAGGTATACACCTTTGTGCAAACCGTTTTGATTAAAGCATCCAGATTTATTTTGGACTTTAAATACTTTCTCTTTTTTATCTCTATGTGCATCCAAATGAAGAATGCAAGGCCCTTCTGAAATCCATTCAAAAACACATAGGACCATCTCACTGGTATTATATCAGAACATCTCACTGTGAACAATGCTGTTCTGGGGATCTGCTCGAGTCCCTCAGGATTGTCTTTGACAGCTAAAATTCCCCATAACAACAAGTTCCTGTCATGTGACCATGAAGGGATCCTGAAGACTAAAACAGTCTAAAACATCCAGGGCTAGCTCCTCATTGTTTCTGCTGAGCCACATGCAATCATCCTGCTATTCAGCTAATTAAAAAATGACTGGAAATAAATGACTGGAGAAGGTGCTTGTGTTCTAAATGAACCAAGTACTGGTGGGTTATTGATTCATGAAATTTCAGCTGGAGTAGGACGACATGAAGTGATCACATTCACAATATCAGCAGCCTTTTAAGGTCGATTATTTCTGATCTATGTGAAGAAAAAAGCAGATAGTGTATGCAGCAGGTCCCATCTCTTCTCTCTTTGCATCTTTAAAGGCTTCTTTGCATCACTAAGGGTATCTGAGTAGCCCTGATCGGCTCAGTTGAATATCCAGTCACTGCCTTGGCTAGGAAAAAGACAAAAGAGGTGATTGGGCATCTGCCAGTGATGGCATGGCTGGGGTAGCACTGCTTGGAGAAATCTCAGATTCTGTACATTACAGCAAAAGCTATTGTTTTCCCTCTCCTTTTCTCCCTGTTGTGATCCCTTCTTTCCCCGTGTCATGTCATGGCTTCTCATTCTTCTTCTCTTTTCCCACTTTTCACAGCAGCGATGTGCACTGGTGTTCTCATCGCTTGTGTGAAATCAGATTGCATTATGCACCCAGCCCCAGCTGCCATCAGTCTGCGGCTGTAGAGTCAGGGCCTGTCTGTGTGTGTTTGACTCTTGCCAAGAAGCTAGCAAAACCAAACCACCACAGTCAGATTTCTGATTGTTTTGGTTTTTGTTTGTGCATTTGTGTGCCTGTCAGAAATGATGGAGACATGTAAATAACCCACCTATTTGTTGACCTCTTCCCTGAGTGAAGGACTTCACCTTCTGACCTCTCAGTGAAAACTCAATTCAATGAAGAGAAAGGAGGGAGGTTTGGTGTTTAGAAGAATGTAAAGTGGCATTCAGTAAACAAAAAGAAATCATTTAGCGTAACCTGTTTATATTAGATTAGTGCAGCACTGTTACTGCTGGCACAGTTGACTCATCAGAATGAGGCTTAAAGCTGCTTTAGAGAAAACCTTGAAGTGCTCTGAACCAGGGAGAAAAATTAGCCTCAATGTAGTAAAATGGTTGTAATATAATAAAGTTTTCTGATATCTGTTAAAAGTTTAATTTTCACGTTGACCTAATTCCGGAAATCTTAAATCTCAGAAACCAATCTGAGAAAAAAAAAAAAAAGAAACCTAGATTTAAACCCGTTAACCTTTTCTTAAATGTCTGATTTCACCATTGAACAATTAAATAGTTTTGTAAAACTGTAAACTGGAAATTGTTAAGTCTTATCTTCTTGTCACAGTTTGACTTTCTCAGCTCTCTCGCGTACAAGTGTTCCATTATCTGTCACAAGTCTAAACATAAATTGAGAATATCGGGCAAAATTTACTGTTACGCCCCAGTCGCCCATTTACATTACGACTCAGCTCAGAAGCAACAAGATACCGACATTAGAGTTTCAAGAAGTGTAGGTTTGTTCTAAATGAGACAAAAACTGGCGTGTGTCTCTGTAGAGTGACCCTCAGTCATACCTTTATCCACACCTTACCAAATATGGTTAATTAGCAGTGAAGCCACGGCAACCTTAAGAGAATACGGGTTGCAGAGCGACGTAACACTTACATAAAGTTACTTTCATTCACATTTTTTTCCCCTTGATTCCTAAAATAATTTAGCAGTTGTTTCAAATATCAAATATTTTCATTAACTATGTGATATTTTAAAGTTTTTAATTTCAAAACCAAAAGGATATGTAGAAAATTCTGGGAGAAAAAAAGAAACAGACATTTTAAGTCGCAGGTTTCTTTCTGCTTTTTCCTTTTATTTAATTGGAATTCTCAATTTTTCTTTGTAGATTTTATTACATAATATTCCTTTTTTCCTTTTCTTGTGGAAAAGAAGTCTCATTTTGTTGCTCTCATGTAGAGACTTCACTTGCGAGTGCACCTATAGTTTGATAAAAATAGCTATGTGTTACAGTTGACGCATTCTCATTTACGCACATGTGAAACACACGCCTCCACATTTAAACAAGCTCTTTGATGAAGCTTTTGCACGCTGTTTTTCAATTCCACTGACTTGTGTGTGGTCTTTGTTTTATTTTTTCCAAGCATCACTAAATGTGAATGACATGTGCGCTACAGTGTTTCTTCCCCTGGGCCAACTGGCAAAATGGCGGCTAGAGAGCCTCATCCAGTGCTTTTGCAGTGTCTGGATATTCACCACGGTGACGATAACAGAGCCTATATCGATGCGTCTAGCTCGGCCAGCTCCTCCATATAAGAATGCTGGATTTTCTCAGCGTTGCTTGGGTTATTCTTAGTAAGCACCGTTGTCTGTGTGGTCCCCAGAGCCCATCCCCCTGCTGCCACCATAGAAATGCTATGCATACCGTATCACATTAGAGCACTTTGTGGTGAAAATGAGGCAGCGTAAACAGAGAATTTCTCTGGGGTTAGGCCCCCTCGTAGTCCTGCCGGGGAACACTGAAGCACAGAAGTAGTCTTCTGGTTTGCCATCAGTTTTTTCTCTGGAGCTGCTGAGTCACATGTGAAGTGTATATATTCAGTATATATATACGTTGTCTTTGCTGTTTTCTTTTGACTCATCAGGATGTTCTTCATGGCAGATCTGATGATTACACTTTCGCTGTCCCAGCCTACATTTCTGGTCGACAAAACTATTTTACCTAATTTCTGTTTTGTTCCCCTGATGTTTATTAGCATACGGATTTTGTTTTTCGATTTGGGAATAAGCTTTAAAATTACGTTATTAAACCACAAAAGGTCCATAATTTAGTTATGATGTGGAGTAAAGATCCAGAATGGCTGCTATAAGTACAAAATCAACCAATAAGCTTTTCTTAACATTTCTTACTAATTATTATACCTTGTAAATTTATAAAAATATACTTTTTCATGATTCACACAATGAAAAACACATCAAATTTGAGTTTCATCATAAATATTTCAGGGAAAGGAAAGCTTTAAATCTTACAAAGGCTCACTTAATTAAGCCTGAAACTATGAAATTTATCATCAATAAATGTTCCACCAAATTAAGATATTGAGCTGAACTGCTAAATAGTTAACAAAGAGGCTAACAGAATGACCTTGCTTTGCTTTTATATATACTCAAAAAGAAACAGTCTGCACAATGAGAGTTAACTCATTCTTTTTCCAGCTATAAAGGTTCTTCTACACTCCTGAATTTGATATTGGCTGTTGACCACAAACATTTGTGGTTAGAAATATAAGGATGTCTCAATGAGATGTGTTGGTTTTGGCTGGTTATTCATGCTCCCGCGTTATTAGAAGAACGCTGCTGTGTGCTTTTTTCTCTGAAGCCTGAGGTCATTTAGTTCTGTGTAGCACCCTTTTATTCCACACGCTGACATCACAGGTTACACATTGAAAAGCTTGCCAGTGCTGCTGCAACACTGCTTTCTTCCTTCTGCCCAGTTATTGGTGTAACATTAAACTAGTTCCTGATAAATACTCAGGACTGCAATATTAATATGTTATTAAAACATATCTAACAGGCATTTGTTAAATGATAAACCAACCAATAGGACCTTAGGCTGTATTCAAACATGTAAATGATTCCTGTGTTAGCAATATAGTTCAGTTCAGTTCAATAATTTATATATATATATATATATCTTCACAAAAAACAACAACAATAATATTAATTTGACACAAAGCACAATATAAAATAACTGTCATCTCACCCAAATGCAACGATGTAACAACACAGAAAATATCGCTGAAGATTTCTGCCAATATAATGGATATATGGTTAAAAGCTTGTGTATAGTTTAGGGATTCTGTGTGTATTATTCTAATACGTTATTGCAGTGGTCTTGGCCTTAGAATATAAAGCGACTCAAGGCAACTGTTTGTGTGATTTGGTCCTGTATGAATATAAGTGAACTGAATTATATCAAAATGTAAATTTAAGAGGAAATCATCAGCACTGCAATTTAATGTAACTGAAAACTGTTGCCAGCAAATTATGAGTATATTCCAACCACTGAATTATTTTTATTTGGTTTATGTCACATACAGAGAAGATTAACAGCTGGTAACTGATTAATTAGCATCACAGATTTCCTTATTAATTGCCGTATATGTCAACAATTATTTTATTCAGCAACTCACAGAAAACTGACATGTCAAAAGATATATAGCAAAAAATATCTTTCCTGAAATATGGTCCCAATATGACGGGTAATCCCCGTACCCTGAATTTCTTTTGTACAAAAAATATTGTTGATTAACATGGGTATCTTTGAAGCAGACGTCTGTATAGAAAACTCTAGAAGAAGATGAGTTTGGGAGGAGCCCAATCTTTTAACGAATGCTCGCTTGCACTTGGAGACAGTTTACAGTAAACCAAATCTTCATTGATGTTGTTGAAGCAGTGGAGTGTAAAACAACAGAGCACATTCAGTATGTGGTTTGGCAAAGACGTGCAGCTGTAAAGGAGTTTGTGTTGCGGAGGAAAGAAGGCTTTAGGGGTGAGGGGGGTTCATCCTGTGAGACCAAGCACAGGTGGTTAGAAGGGGGGTGGTGTAATGGAGGGAGGGAATGGGGCTGCTGTGGGCGTGGAAGTGCAGTAATGTGCCCACTTCCTGCATCAAGCCCCTGCGCAGCACTGTAAAAACCATGAGGTTACAACAAGATCAGCACAATTTGCTGCTCTTGGCCTTTTTTTTTTCCAGTTAACAGCAGGCAGTCATGGCTGACTTTTTTCTAATCAGAAAAGGGAGGCGAAAAAAGGGAAAGATGAAGTTATACAGCGAGAGAAATCTGCAAATTGACACGATGAAACTGAAAACGTGATGTTCACCCTATGGACCCTGCTTCCACTACTAATAAAGTAATTGAGTTCTTTTACTCCAGTTTATTTATTTATATTTATAGCACAAAATCCAACAACAGTCACTTCAAGGCACTTTATATTGTAAAGACCCTACAGTAATACAGAGAAGCACCAACAATCAGATGACCCCCTACGAGCAAGCGCTTGGCGAGAGTGAGAAGGAAGAAATCCCATTTAACAGGAAATTCCCTCAGAACAGAACCGGGTTCAGGAAAGGGTAGCCATCTGCAGCAACTGTTTGGGGTCAAGGGAAGGAAAACAGGACAAAAAACACACCATGGAAGAGAGCTAGAAATTACAATAATAACAACAACAAGTAGAAGATGTAGGTAGTTTTTCATTTTTATGTATTATGTAGACTAATATTTCTCTCTCTCTCTCTCTCTTTTTTTTTTTTTTTTTTACAATATAGTATTTGTCTGACAGCTTTGAGTTACTTGTAGCCTTACAAGTCGAAATGTGTTGATTTTTACCTTTTTCCAATAACCAGAAAGATTAAATGTTTTTGTTATGGGTTCATTTTAGAGATGCGCTCGTTTCACAGGGCAGCCAGGCTACAACACATACAAACTTATGATGTTAGTAAGGTTAGGTTTGATTTAGGTTAAACTGGATAGTAAACTTCTTATTCCTTTCCTAGCTTATTGTCATATATATTCTGTTATAATGCTGATTATTCATCTTAAAAGGGCCAACATTTAAAAAAAGGCAAATAAGTAACTCCATTGAGAGAAAAACTCAGTTTTCAATATTCTTTACCAAGTTTTGAACACGTGTGATGTCATAGAGTGACATCCCCAAAATTAATAATCTCAGGCACAGCAGCCCCACCCATGTGCTGTTCTGACTTTCTGTTTAAGAGGAACAGTCTCTACAAGCTAGTCTGAAGAACTTTTCAACCCAAATTTTTTTGGCTTGAAAGGTCAATTGCATTCATATAGAAGGGTTCAAAATAGTTTGTTTTAGATGGGGGATGAACTGCAGGGCTGCACCAAAGCCCAGGGGAAGATAAATAAAGATGATGTACAACTATGAATCATGCAAAGCAAACCTGGTGGAGTCCGAGAATAAAAGTATGGAAATGAAAATGATCACAATATGTAAATATATATATATATGATTATATAAGAAAACATGCTAAAATTCTTCAATTCTTCATGTTTGTTTGTTTGTTTACTAACTGTTCTGATTTTGTAATATTAAAAAAAACAATGCAAAAAACCCCAAAACACACACAGACACTGAAGTTTGGTCTTCCCATCATTCACTCCCTAGTTGTGACACAATATAATCCAGGGTAACTAGAGGAAATGACCTCAAAGTAAGCGAATGTCGACATCTGATAGTCTGCCGTTCCTTGTTCTTGAAAAGTTAAAAAAAATATATAGTCTAAAAAAATAGTCTATGCGACATCCAGAAAAGTTAAATAATGGCAAATGAAAAAATTTCCACACGAGTATAAGCTCTGGTTAGTCTGTTCTCCAAGCCTCAGCCTCAATGACCCAAATTAATTGTAAACCAGCAAGGGAAACCAGAAGTCGGTATGATTTGAGTTCACGGTCAGTTCAGTGGTTGTCCACTTATGTCTCCCCATGGTCTACAGTGAGTAAGCAGGCACCAGCTGTATACCTGCAGCAGTCACATGCTCCTGCCTGCACTCCACCAGCCAGACTCTGTCATTAAGGACAGATGGCAAAAGGTCAGCCAGGCAGAGCTGTTCCACTGTTGAGTCACAAGATCTTCATCAGTTCATCAGCATGTCAACACAACACAACACACATACCTGCCGTTAAATGCTTCCCCACAGATTAAAAAAATGGATATTATTCTTAATAAGAACATGTTCCTCTGTTTCTGCAAAGAGTTCATTTCGATGGTCACACGCCACATAAATTTGTCTTGACTGGTTTCTTGCAGTCACGCAGTTTTGAAGCCACCATACCAGCTTGATTGTGTGCGATATATGTGTGTGAGTGTCTACGTGCCTAGGGCTTTTTGGTGTAAAAAAGAAAATTCACTGTAATTCCTTTTACAGTTAATATCAATATATATCACAATATGAATCAAATGACTGTTTCTGCACAGCGCAAAGGTTCTTTTTTCCTCCTGACACATGAAAATATGAGTTCAGTATGAGTTAGTTAATAAGGATTTTTTAATTTTTAATTTATATATTTTTTTAGCATTAATTTGTTGAGCACATGCTGTTTTCTTTCCATTTGTATTAAATTACTGTAAATGATGAATTTAAAAAACTTTTTTAATTGAGTTGGTCAACACTGTGCCATCTTCTAGTTGCACACATTTATGTGAAATGCTGCATGTTCGTGTGTTACTTAAATTTTTAGTCTAATTTAATATTGACGTGTTTTCTTTGGTGCTCCTATGTCTTCTCCTGACTAATCCTGGTCAGATGTTCAGTTCTTTTGTCTTTATTGAATATCATTATTTTACGCAATGACTAGAGAATAATAATATAAATTAAATGACATATAGATCCTGGCGGTTTTTCAGTTTTGCAGATGTTTCTTTGCAGCTTTTCAGAGGTTAAGTGAGAGGCAAAACTCAGGGGAACCCTAATGGAGACAGTGCTGCACGTTTTTAAAGTTACATAGATTTTCCCATGAAAAGCAGAGAAGATGTCTGAGAAACAAAAGTAGAGGACAGAGTAACTGTGGGATAGTGAGAGCGGCTGAATGAATGGCTGTACAGCAGTTAGCCATTTAGATGGATTATAGTAGCAAACAGGCTATTCTCTCATTCTCTGCTCTGTGCACAATCATTATCATATGTGACAAAGACACTTGGCTATGCTAAGAAAAACAGTTTTCTCAATTGATGTGAAAGTGAAAGTGAAAAATTTCACAGGCACAGTGCCTTTAACTCTTACAGCCAGGACTTTACCATTTAACACAGCCAGTGGGTTTTAGCAGCTCTGTAATGGCAGCAATGTGACTCTGGTTAGTTTATAATGTGACATTATCAAAGAGTCAGAAATCATTTCCTCTCCTTTCCATCAGTTTGCCAGGGTTTGCTCAATTTGGCACGTTATTTGAAGATCTCAGAACTATTTTATGTGATTGCAGCTAATGAGTAGTTTTACTATTAGTACAGTTGTATTATTTTATTAAAATTTAAAAGCAACAGGAATTAGTGTTTGTTAAATGAAATTATATAATATGAAATGTTTAATAGTAAAACCAGATAAAATAATGAAATAATGAAGGATGCAATATTAAAATGCTGTGCTGGTGATATAAAACCACTGCAGTATAAAAACAAACATGTACTGTTTTTAATGATGTGAAGCAAAACAGAAAATTCTGAGTCAAGATTTGTTTTATTTTAAACATTTTAAAACATGTATTGTGGAAATGGGGTGAACCAATTTTTGCAGTATCTGTCATGCAGATTATTATCTACCTGATGGCAAAAGGTGTGAAATTTTGCAATTTTACTGAATTTGCACAGCATGATGAAGAGCTGAAAGACTCTTCTTAAAGATGTTTTTCTTTTTAACAAAAGCACAGCAAGAGCAGAACAAGCATAAAACCTGGAGTGATTATTGTTATAAATAGCCAAACCAAAGGCTGAAAATCCATACACTTTAATTAATAATAAAATATTTGAGGAAACTATTTACTTTTTTTTTAATCAGTGAGCTGCTATTATTTTCTCAGCATTAGTAAAATAGGGATTTTATGTAGTTTACGTAACCGAGGTTTTAGACCAGTCAGGCAGAAAACAATAGAAATATATGATTTGTTTGTGTACTTAACCCTGTAAAACCCAACCCATCAAAAAAATGGCAGAAAATTCAGATTTTTTCTGAACTGAGATGTTTATTAACCCTTATAACAAAATCCACAATTTTTTTTGCTATATCATGTTGTGTATGATATATTTTTATTATGTATTTATTATATATTTTTGTATCGCGTTTGATACATTGGAAGTTTTTGGCAACTTTTTGTTAACAACAATGTTAATTTTAGGCAAAAAAAAGAGAGTTTTGTCCATAACATTTTGAAATTATGGCAAATATTGATCACGTTGATGAGACAGTGGTCTCAGAAACTCATGTATCAAATATGATACAAAGGGCATTATAGGGTTAAGCGCTTCGCCCAAATAGTATAGTAATGAAAGGAAAAATCAAAAGTTCTTTTGTTCATCACCTAAAGGTTTTCCTGTTTGTGGTTTAATTTGTAAGAGTACACTTTCTTTTACTTTGGTATTTGCAGTAAATATTGTTTATTATTATAAATCCTGAAAAACTAAACGTGTGCTTAATTCACAGATTTCTTGACTTCTCTTGAATTTTCTCATATTAAAACAGTTTTTTTGCAACATTCTAAAAAAATCTTTCTTGTAAATGTGCCATTGTGTCCAACATTTTGTGAATAGTCTCTGTTTCTGTAATCTTTGTATCTAAAGTGTGTCTGACGTGACAATGGTGCACATGTTTGCGTAGAAAGAAAAAATGAGTAATTGTGGATGATAGGAGGGTCTGTCTTCATGCTGCAGGGACGCCCTCCCCACGCTCCACCAACCTGCCAATCATCTCTCTGACCTCGCATCTTTCTAACTGATAGTGATGTAGATGTGTCCGTCTGCTGCTCGTGGATAAATGATCACTAATCAGCCAAAGAAGATGAAGGACAATTTTGTAAGTAGAACTGTTACCATACACGCTCACCTTTTGTTTTTATATGTCAAAACATGATTTTCTGCTGGCAGGAAGGCTGTTTTTTCCTGTTGTGGTTAAGCTGCCGAAGCCGAGGCAAACATTTGTCATAGTGATACACACAAAAACAAAACTTCAGGCGGAGCTGTTTTGTAGTTGTTTATGTTTACTACCTACCTTTTTTATATTCAATAGATCGTTTAGAGTCTCAAAAGCAAAAAGAAACACAACAAAAACATACGTCTAGCTCTTGAACACAGAGTTTTTGGACTCAAAAACCGAAAACCTTGCTTTAAATCAGACCATTCAGAAAGGCTTACGAACTGCCTTGACGTTCTCAAACAAGAAAACCACACGGTTCAAAACGAATAAATTCTTTACAATGTTCATATTTCCATTTATAACAAACTATTGCAAAGGAAATGCAGCTTCCTTCTCTGACTTCCTTTGCAGGTGGTAGAGTAGCAGCTGTAGAAGATTTAATATTCAGTGATAATTAATCCAACTTTTTCTGCTGTGCTGGAGTCGCTCTTTCAGCGATCCTTATGATCACTCCGGTTGCAAAATAAGTCAAAGAAACCTCCACTTTAACCTTGTTCTCTGGCAAATTTGATTTATGTCCAATTTCCCTCTCAATACATTCTTGTTAGAAGGGAAACGGTAACTCTGAAGTGACATGTTGCAGCTCTCACGTGCTTTGCGTATGAACATAAATACGGAACGATTATGCCAGTTTTTCTTCACAATCTTCAAACAAATACAACGGTGTTCTTTGAGTGTCATTGGTTAGCGTAAATGGTGGAGTTAAAGCTACTACAGTAAGAGTACAGACTGTCAGAGGGCTCAGCCCAGACCACGTGGAGCTCTGGCATCTGTTTCACACCCTGAGAATACTTTTACTTTTGGCAGCAGTGACATGCTTCCCTGGCCTGGACCTCCTGCTGTAAAGCATTTGGCTATGAAAATCTAGCTAAAATAAGTGTAATCTCTATCCTTAGTACTGCTTCCTTATGTTTCTATAGCGCAACATACCTAACCCCAAACTACGTCCTATATCGACACACCACCACCTTGGGTGGTAGTTCACAGCCATCACTCTGTATGACTGGGTGAATGAGGCAATGCTGGATAAATCTTTTTCACAAATTCCAGCCACTGAGGCATTATTACCTGTGAGGTATGATGCAGTAGTTAGTACTGTCCTTTGCACAAAAACACAAGCCACGCCAGGTTTGAACCTTGTTCAAACTCCTTGGGTTGCAGTTCAAAGATATGCATGTCATTCAGTAATTCTAAACTGGCCGTGGATGTGATGTACTAGTAAAAATTGAATTGTTAAAAAGAATAGAAAAGTGCTATACCCTAATGGCTGAAGTCTTAGCATTCAGAAAAGAGAAAAGAAAGATAACTGACAGACATGAAAAAGATATTTTCTTAGGATTTTTTCTTTTCTTTTGTTGTGTGTGTGTGTGTGTGTGTGTGTGTGTGTGTGTGTGTGTGTGTGTGAGACTTTATTTCAGACAGCTTAAGTTATTGTTAGCGATTTTTTAAAGATGGCTGTATATTGTGGTTTTGTTAGTGTGTTTTCTCCATGGTAGCCTGATATATACCATTTGAAAGGTCAGTGGATCGATCATATTCTTGGGTCAGATACTGAACCCCGAGTCTCTTGCAAGATCCATTCATAAGAGTTTGAGTTTCTATGTGAATATTAGAAAGCACTTAGGCATGGATAAACGCACTTTATGTAACTAGCTGAATGAGACGTGCACTATAAAGCAATTATCAACTGTAAAAGTACCACGTATATATATATTTTTGAACCTTACGCTACTCTGTAACAAACAGTGCCGAGCTCACATCTGGATCTAACACAATTAGATTAACTTCCTTACCCCTCTACAATGCACTTCTGACTCAGCAGATGTTTCACAGCAGGCATTTTGACTTGTCACAGCAGTTCAAGGCACAGTTGTGTGTTTACTACTACGCTACATTAAAACTAAAGGGGCTCCATTCAGCTGGATTTGTTCCAAAGTCCTAAATGTTTGCCACCATTTTCCCTGTAGATCCAAATGTCTAGCACGCAAAAAGGAGGAAGACTAATACAAACTGAACTGCACAATCTTTGCAAAGGTCAAGTGTCATAAAATGAGCTGCAGCTGAGACAGCTTCAAGGATACATCAATGATATTCCACAGGGCTTTAACCTAAAGTAAAATTGGGATGGTGCTTTTTTCTCAACTGCAGCAACACATTTCCAACCCTAACCCTAAGCCTGGCCGCCTTACCCCAACCAGAGACCCTTCCAACACTATTTGGAAAATCCATGCACTACATCTACAATGCAGTCCATCCTTAATATGGGAAAACATGTAACAATTGATATTTTAGCTGCCATAGCCAGTTCTAATCCAGATACAAAGTTTTGTCATGCATGTGTTTTACAAAGCAGCAGTAATCCCAGCATGTAATTCACTCATGACCCATGTCTGGGCTTTAAGTGCCACAACTTGCTGCCTGGGTTTGTGTGAGGCCCCTCTGAAGTATCTGCACTCAACTGTACAGCCCTGTCTGCTTCCAGTGATGCACCTCCCCATCCCCAGCCTGGCACTACGAGTGAAAGAGGCTATTGTTCCTATCACTCTGAGGCATGTAGCATGCACTTATGACACCAAGTGGGAGAAATTGTTCCCATTATACCCCTGGAATGTCTTTGAATCAATCAAGTTTGTATGAATACATGCTGCTCTTTAGCAGTTACAAAGAAATGGTGCCTATTTAAATGGTGAAATTAACAAAAGGCAACTTTTTCTGTGCAAAAACTATTATAAAGAAAACAGTAGTGCAACTTTTGAATCAAAAGCAAAACCCTGTTTAATCTCCCTCTTCATGGGCCATTTTTCATCCTTACCCTGATCTGGAGCAAAGACCACATTCAGATATTCTGAATTAAGATGACTGGTAACATTGTACAAGAAAACAATTGATATTCGGGCATTCTTTCTCCTGAATTCCCTCCTTTTCTTACTAAGCTTTAGTTGATGTGTATCAAAGCACAGCTGGGAAAATTTGCTGCTCCTCTCATGGATATTTATGTGAAGATGTAATTGTGTGTGTGTTTTTAAGTAGTATGGCTATGCAGTGGAATTCAAAACAGAAAGTAGAGTTCTCAGATTTCTCAGGCAGATCATTTATTCTTCACATACCATAAGACTCTGAAATCTCAAAACAGAACATTCTTGGCTTTGACCTGTATGAGAACGTTTCATTCTGTTAGTGGTGTAAAAAACAATAAGAAGAGCAAAACCATTTCAAAAAATTCTGATTTGAGTCTTAGGACACTTCATTACAGTTACTCAAAGTGTAAACCAAGAGCACTATGCAGGGGTCATGAAATACAGCTCTATTTCCGTCAGCAGGCTATTTTTAACCCTGCTGTATCATGTATCCCTTCTTGCCATTTTGTTCTTTTGTTGAGTTGGAAGGGATAGCATGGCAGGCTAGGTAAGGTAGAACCTCTGTTTGTGTGTGTGTGTGAGGGAGAGATGTGATCTGTTGCACGGGTTGAAAATGTTCTGTCACTCACTCATTAGCCTGACCTGCCTATGTTGGTACCTACTGCTTTCTCTGCATTTGTGGTCTCTGATAGGATCCAGATGTCAGTCTGAAACACAATATAGTCCTTGTACAGGCTTTACATATGGTCATACATATAGCAAATAGAAGAAATACTGCAGAGCAACCCATATAATGTGTCTGTTTAATTCATTTATAAATGCTTCAAAAGTCGTCAATTAGTTCATGGGAGGCAGTCTAGGCCTGTTGTATTAGTAACTCACCGAGGGTTCAGGGTCACCTAATTCAGCCCTAGCAGACAAGCTTTATCAAAAAGGAAAGTTTTAAGCCTAGTCTTAAAGTAGAGAGGGTGTCTATCTCCCATAACCAAACTGGGAGCTGGTTCCACAGAAAAGGGGCCTGAAATCTGAAGGCTCGGTCTCTACTTTTAAATACCCTAGGAACCAGAAGTTAACCAGCAGTCAGAGAGGAAAGTGCTCTATTGGCATGATATGGGACTATGAGGTCTTTAAGATAAGATTTATCCAAACTTTAAATTCAATTCTGGATTTAACAGAGAGCCAATGAAGAGAAGCTAATATGGGAGAAATATCATCTCTCATAGAGTCCACTGTCAGAGGCCCTAAGAAAATTATCCGTAACCTTCACTAGTGCTGTTTCTGAATGGTGATGAATTCTGAATCCTGACTAAAACTCTTGAAATAAACCATTTGCAGATCATTTAGCTGTTTTATAACTACTCTTTCAAGAAGGAGCAGGAAGGAAGGTTAAAGATTGGCGTATAATTAGCTAAGAAATCCAGTCAGAACTGAGATTATCTGCTTGTTTGTCCTCTAATTAAGGCTTGTCAGATCTAATATAATGGTGGTTGTTAATTGTAAACCCATTACAGAGCAAACAGGAACTCCTTGTTGTAATCATACCCAACTCTTAACACTCTATTTCAAAATGCACAGGTTTTCTCTTCATAAAAACAGTCTACAGCACACTGGCAGCATTTGTGAATAGCTGTTCTGTAAATGGTGACAATGCATTACTGTACAGGGAAAGCACTGAGATAAATAACAACTGAAAAATGTTGTTAAAAGGTTGATTTAAAAAAGTAGTAGTAGTAGTAAGTGATCATGGCTTCTCCCTGAGTTTAAAGGCTGCAGACTTGCCTGCTTTGGTTTCAGTTATGATCCTTCTATCTTCTCCCTTTTTGCTCTGATTTTTCTGCTGTTAAGAATGTGGCAGGGGAATGTGCGTGGGATGGGGTAACAGAGGGGAGCTCAGGAATTCCCACTGACTTGGTTCATCTTGTATTAGCTATACTTCTTCGGCTGTTGTGTTTGTTTTGTTTGTGAAATCCAGCACAATGCAAACCTTCCTTGTTTTTCAAGCGCCAGGGACCTGGAGATGTTGCATGATGTGGCTTCTTGGTTAACAGTGCGCAGCACTACTGAGTTCATTCATCTCGAGGGCCCCTTTCTTTCTTTTATTTTTAGCCAAAATCCATCAGGCCTGACAAGTTGAGGGCAGCACTCCAGGTCTCTTCCACAAACTAAGTCTTCTCCTCCCCTCTTGGGAAAAATGCTCTGGACAGCCCTGCTCCAAGACTGGGCTTTTGTTGAGTCATGTGAGATCGTGTACACAGAAACACACAAGAGGTGGGGCTGAACATGGAGGGGGGCTTTGGAGAGTTGAAGCCAGGGGCAGCAGGAGAAGCTAAAATCTGATCACAGGCCACCAGACAGCAGAATATACTGGAGCTAGCTTTGTATAAGGTAATGTCTAGCGAGTGTGTTGGGGTGGGACAAGTGCACAGATTTATTTTAATACACAGCTGGCCCTGCCAGTGGGGGGAGGGGTGTTGAGTCTGCCAGCTTATCCCAGGACCACTGTCACACTTCGGACAAGACGGGACATTTTAGTAGGCAAACCCACCACTGGCAACAAAAACACAGTGAAAAGAGGCAAGTTTGAGGCAGAGTTTGACCTTTTAATCTGCATGATCAGACTGGATTGCTTTTACCATGTGCCGAATGCTCTTTGCACTTGTTCTTCTCATGCTGTCTTCATACAGATAGAATAGCCCCTATGTCAGATGTTATTGTGTTCATTGCACTACAGGAAGGTCTGGATTTGGTGCTAATGTCATTACTGATTGTGCATATAGTTTAAATTGCTTATCATTTCTGTTTGTTAATTATCCTGATCATATTTTGCATGAAAAAAGTTTATAGGGTGTATATAAAAGATAAACATATCCATGTCACCCATTTGTTTCTGTAACCTGCATAGAGAAACCACAGTGTTATGTTTTTGGAAACACCATGTTGGACTGTTGGAACTAGAAGTTACCATATTTTGACAGGGTAGTGAGCTGGATTAAAAAACTGTGCTGTTCCAATGCGCACATATACAGTGGGGGAAATAATCATTGATCCCCTTTTTTTGCTCACTTACACAGAAATAAGCACTCTTTAATTTTTATGTTAAAGAGGAGAGACAGAATACGAAACTAGAAATCCAGAAAAAAAGCACATTGCATAAAAGGTATACATTAATTTGCATGTCATGAAGTGAAATAATATTTGATCTCTTCAACCCAGCTAGAATTCCATTCCCACAATTTAGCCATGGACACACAGATTACAATCAATCAATCAATCACAGCTCTCAAAGGACATCATGCACAATATTATAGACTGCAATCGGTACAAGAAGCAAGAAGCTTGGTACGAATTATAACATGACCATCAATCATCCTCAGTTTAGAAGTCCAGGCGTGAGCTATGTGGGATGAGCTTGTTAATGATCTGATGTCATTTGGGACCAAGAACACTACTGGTAACACACTATGCTGTAATGGATTTAATCTCACAGTTAAGTATGCAAGTAAACATCTCAACGATGATCATGATGATCATGTTTGGAGGAGGACAAATGTGGAATGTGACCTAAAGAACACCATCCCCATAGTTAAACACAGAGGTGGAACCATTATGCTTTGGGTACAAGACGATTTCACCGCAATACACAGCCAATGGATGTGTCATATATCTCAGCCAGAACACTGAAGGTGGACCAGGAATGGGCAGTCCAACATGACAGTGACCCAAAAAATACAAGGATTACCTTAATGTCATGGAGTGGCCTACCCAGTCCTATAGAAAAGCAGTGGAGAGAGTTGAAACTTTGAGTTGCCAAGTGGCACCCAAGAAAGGATTTGGAGATTTCCTTTAAAGAAGAGTGGGCCAAAATTCCTCCCAATGTGTGTGCAAACCTGGTTGCCAAATATAAAAAATGACTTACTACTGTGCTTGAATAAAAAAAAGTACTGAGACATGTTTTGGTTGCTGGATTTTTGGTTGACCTTCTGTTTCGCTGTGTTAATTTCTTTGTTCAACAGGAGATCAAAAAATTGATTTCCTTTTCTGCATTTCGTGCAAAGGAACAGTCACCAAAACTGAAGCACCACCTTTTGGGTGCTCTGTACCTCAGTGCATGTGGTCTGAGTAACAGTGGTCTAGCAAAGCATTAGCAGCTAGTGCCTAAAGTTGATTCTTTGGGTTTTGATCAGAAACCCACAACACAAATGGGATTCCCATTTCCTACAGCCTCAGCTGTAAATCATTTTGTTTGTTTTTTTAAAAAGGGGTATTGGAGATGAGAATTTAAAGCACCACTGTGTCTCAGAGCTTGCAGAGGTGCTACTGTTGCTCCGGTGTTTTAAACAAGTCAAAAGAACAGGCGTACCTATTATGCACCAATATTGCATCTAAGGTAATTTTGAAGTTGAATTGTCACTGGATGCTTCTATCAGGTTGACTTAATGTTTGGTAGCTGGGACAGTACATTTATAGATTAACTTCCTTCCTGTGCAGTATTAGCTTAACAGGAAGAGGCCCTGGCTTTTTACTTAGTAGGTATTATCTGATGTGGAATTAAAGTGTTTAGAGGACATTCGGTGGGTTAATAAAAATCTGCATTGCTCTCACTGGATATAAATCAGCACAGTCTGTCTTTGCAGGGTGTTTGGAAGGATGTCAGAGACAAGGCTGCAATTCATTCCAGCCCACCTTGAGCAACAAAGGTCACTCAAGAGGAGAGTTAATGAGCAAACTCACAGTGCAACTTTAAGGTGTCCT
The DNA here is from genome assembly GCF_001858045.2 of Oreochromis niloticus. Taxonomy (NCBI): domain Eukaryota; kingdom Metazoa; phylum Chordata; class Actinopteri; order Cichliformes; family Cichlidae; genus Oreochromis; species Oreochromis niloticus. The sequence continues at coordinate 29,146,556 of NC_031980.2, read as the reverse complement.
GAGCAAGTGTTTTATTTAAATTCGATTACTGACTGTCTTCTCCTTAAGTTGTCATATGGTGTTTTTTGCGTGTTTTTTTTTGTTTTTGTTTTTGTTTTTTTGCCTTTGAAATCTGGAGCAAGTTACAAGTGGAACATTTAGAAACTTGGTGGGCTGTCAATAATTGTTGAATCATTAATATGACTCTGAGGCATAAGCTGCAATTAATGATTAATTTCATAGCTGAATAATTAGTTGTTGTTTTTTAATAGCAAAACCTGACATTTAAGAAGGTGTAGTACATTTATACCTAATAAACTGCATAAACACTTATAATGGTATGTGGTAGATGATTACATAGTTAGGTATGTACCCACTCATGTCTCTAGAATGGTTTAGTCCCAAAATTTATGGTACGTCACAGTAACAAGTCCAGCAGAGAACAGTAGAGAACTTTAAAAATTGAGTAATATCTATTAAATGCTATGTGACTGCTTTGCACATTAAAAACTGAAGCCAAAGGGGTAGCTGGTGCCATAGCTAATGTTATGATTTAATAATGTTTTACCTGTATCTGTCCACTGTTAGACAAACATATTTAACTTGGAAATGAACTGTGTTGTCACACCTTAACAACAAAGCGCACAATAGCATAAAGTAGCACTGAACACTAAATACATTTTAGGGCTGCCACTGACCTCTTAGTTTTTTGTATTTTATAGTGCACCCCTGTGACCTGTGATGTCAACCCAAGCTGTCAATTCTGTTCATAGAAAATTTAAACAAAGAAGGCATGACCCTAACCCCAACATCAGCGCATGTTCATGCTGATAGACCACCAGCTATGGAGCTTTTCTCTTCAGTGTGATTATTTCATTCGCTTTTTCCTCTTTCTGTTGTAGATTGCTCAGCTATGTGAACAAGTATCTTAAGCAAGGTTTACTGATGAAATTTGTTCATAATAAGTTTATATTGCATTATAGGGAAGATAAGGCACTGCTTCAAATCAACATTGTAAAATTCCCAGTTATCTAAAATGGAAATTGACTCTCTGAAGGGAAATGGTTCTTCAGACTTGGGGAAAGAATGTTGTTTTCTTCTAAACTATTGATGCATACAGATCCCAAATTCCAACTGTGTTGTCAAGACTATAGGCTGAGAGGATGGCTCTGGAAGCTTTAGGACATGTTTGCGCTTTGGCCATGGAAATAATGGGAACAACAGAGATGGGAAAAAAAGCAGAATTTCTTTTCTGTAAAGTAAAGTTTACTTACCTTCTGACACAGAATGGAAAACGAGCCCTCTGAAAAATATTCTGTAACGTGGTGAAAGTTGGGGTCATTGTTCTGTCAGTTCATTTCTGTACTGCAGGCCTGGCTCTGAGGACCTATCACCATGGAAACCATTATGTGGGGCAACTGGCAGCGGAGCACTTTACAGATCTCCTTGGAATATATTACTAGATGCAAAGGCCCAACTCTTCTCACCTTCAGCCTCTTGCTATTGTCTCTGAGCTAGTTTACTTCAGGCAGTTTTCTCAGGATTTCAGCCCTTCAACTCAAGAATACTCAACCTTTAGACCTTCTCCACGCAGAGATACCAAAACAATAACTAGGATGCCTTTAGCTCAGGCTGGAAATCTCAGATAAACAGACTTGATCATGGTTAGGCTCCAGTGCCCCTGAATTTTCAACTTTTTATATAGCAAAAACTTAATTAAAATGAGTCATTTTGTTGACTTGTTCAAGCCTTACCAGCTTCAATTTCAGCTGTGTTCAGACAAACGATTTGCACTATGGAGCTGCAGTTTAGATACAGTCCTCATGGACATGAATGTTATGGTAATCCTGGGCTTTTTGTTTTGTGATTTGTTTGAACTGTTTTTTTTTCCCGGGCGGAATGACCATACAACGCACATTTCTTTAAACAGCAAGAATTGGGTGCAATTTATTTTGGATTTTCTTAGATCCAACAAGGGTCAAACCCCCAAAATGATCCTGACATTCATGCCCATGATGAGTGTATGTAAGCAACCCGAACCATACACTATTCTTTTAGTTATGTGGCAGAAAAAGAACAAATGAGTTCACATGGAACAGTTATGCTGAGACTCAAATTTCATTAAGAAACTGAGGCTCATTCAGAATGCAGTATCTCCTTCTTTTTCTTCAAACTATTTTATTGGTAGCATATAGGTTCTCCAAATGGTTTAGCATAATTGTATTCTGTCATTTGGGATCACTGACCATGATACTTCTTTTTCAATTTATAGTTGTTGTTTTTTTTAAGTAGTGCAGATTTGTGTCTTACTTGAATGGGAAAAGAACTTTAACTCATTTGGATGAGATGATGAGTAAAAGCTGAGGCAGATGCTTCCATAGTCAGACTCTGAATTGCTTCAGGGACATATTAATCTGTACACTTGTAGTCAGAAGTTTACGTACACCCTGACATGTATTTATTGATTATACTCATTTCTTTGAACTGTTCTTTCTCCAGGGTGGAATCATTGTAGAGCGTACATCTTTAATGGCAGCAAGAATTGGGAGCACAGATTTTAATTGATTTTTTTATTTTACATTTTTTTAACAGTTCAAAGAAATCATTAAAAGCCTCAAATCACCATAACATTCATGTCCATGATGAGTGTACGTAAACTTCTAATCACAACTGACAGCCACGTCTACCTACCAGAGCTGTGATACACGATAACCTCAAAAGCCAGTCAGCAGAAGCACTACAAGAGCTTTCTCAGGGAACAACCTCGTATTACTGGGACCGTTAAAATGCTCTTGTTAGGGGACAAGAGTTGTGCACCTTCGCTTCTTCATCTGTAAACACAGAAAAAGTGAATGAGCCACGCAGCAGCTGCCCCACCCCCTTTCACTGCTGGCAGCAGGGTCTGGAAATGTTGACATACAGAGCAGCCCCAGAAACCCCAGGAATCCCCCCGAGAAGACGCTGGGAGGGAGGGTGAGGTGGAGCCTTGGAATGCAGTTGGAAGAGTCAGTCACTTATTTACTTGCTGAACTCGGTGAACCCTGCCTGAGTCAGCCACTTCCACCCTGGCCAGTCTGTCCCACCTCTCCCTCCTACTTTCTTCTCTGTTTTGTTCGTTAACCTAATGCTCCTGATTTACCCCCGCCCCCCCAACAACAACATGCCCCTTAATGACAAATGCTTTTGGCTCTTCACTGGAAGTCCTATTTGGAGGTGCTTCAAGCAGCCTAATCATGCCCTCACCTGACCCCTGTCACCCTGTTGCTCTCCCTCAGGCTGCAGATGTTCAGGTCACAATCCCATGATGAGTAATAAAACTAATGTCAGCAGGAGTGTGAGTCAAGCAGTAGTGTGTGGACTACAGCCAGGGTACAGGAAGTACCACTCGCACTTGAGCTCCATGAAAAATATTAATTAGCTTGCAGTAAATCTGACCTCACCCCTTCCTCCAAGTGTTTTTAAACAGGTTCATGTGCACGATAGACTTTTTGGCTAAAAGTCCATATATGTATATATGAATGTTTTTTTTAAATAAAATGAAGTAATCCTTGTCTTTAGACACAGAGAGGCATCACATCACAGGAGGAGATGTTATGATTTATTGTTGACCACTGATCTAGTGAGAGAACAATAATTAACAGTATTGCAGACAGGATCTTCTTGTAAAATGTAAATTCCTGCAGGAATTCCTGTTTATTATTCCTACTGACGGATAAAATCCCCTTTTAAGTAAGTTTATTTATATAGCGCTTTTCACTTTTCAGTGCTTTTCAGACATAACAGTCACAAATTGCTGAACAAAGAAGCATGTTAAAAACAGAATAAAAAAACAACTATAACACAGATACACACACAGATACACAGGCCCACACAACTTTAGTAATTAATTCAATTAAAAAAACAATAAGTACAATAGTGGGCACAAAACAAATTTCTCTTTTTAACTGTTTAAATAAGATGTAAAAGGCACAGTAAAGATGGTCTATAAAGATAATCAAAGTTAACAGCAATGTAAAGTGAACTTTGCTGTTGTGAGACTTGGGGGCACTCATACATTAGAAGTTATATTGCAACAAAGGAAAAATGCTGATTGAATGCATAATGCATATGCAGTAAGTGAGGGACCCATACAGAGACTCGTAACTGACCAGCAAATCTTTCACCTGCTGTATAAAACAAATGTTTAGGATTTTTTGAAGTTAGTATTAAGACAATTACTGGCTTTAGAAGTTCTCCCACAAATTTTGTCCACTCGAGAAGATTATGTTGGTTTGGACGTTTCAACTTGAAAATATAATATATTAGCTGAGTGTCTGGTCATGGGAAAAAGTGACATTACTACCCTTCATCATTAATGCTAACATTGTTTTTCTAACATGAAAACACTGAAATATTTCTGGGAGTTATATCACGAGGTTAATTTCTCAAGCAATCCGTGCTAGGAAATCTGCTGTGTCATTTTTCACAACATTCTTCATTTTTTTCCATATTGTACTTTTTCTGTCTGGCTGGAAGTAGAAGAGTACGAGGAATTCTGAAAACCAAAAAGTATTCCGATTTGATAAACAGATAGATCGGTAGATTGGCCTCTGGCCTCACCGGGCTCAGGTGTGTCTGAGCCCAGATGTTTACCACCCCAGAGAAATGGGCTTTAAGCTTGTCCAGCTGTTATCAGTCAGAAAAAGTTTGTGGAGCTGAGCTGATGGGAAAGATATGCACACATGGAATACACTATCCGCACAAATGCTATCAAAGTTTACCCAATGGACCTTCTCCCTAATTCTCAGATAAATGTCATGAGCTGAGGGAATATCTAGATTTCAATCAAGCTGTTTGATGAGACTTTAGCAGAGCAGTTGATTTTGCTTTATATCAAATTTCGCAAGCTAGTTTATTATCTAACACTAGCTTGGATTACAAATAAAGTATGCTGAATACTGTAAGGCAAAAAGACTTTTTACTTCTATAACTTATTCCAAGATGTGATGTTGTATTACGGTACACCAGGTTTTTCTTCTGCTTATGATATCGTGCTGATTTTTGTGGCTACTACGTGTTTCCCCTAAATCACATTTAAACGCTGTGATTTTACTCTGTGGCACAGAGGAGCTAGAAAAGACGCTACCTAAAATGATCAGTCCAAATCATCCTGCAAGCGAGTGAGCCTTTTGTTTCTCTTACTTTTTTGTTTTGACTTTCCACATCCCAGCAGAAAGTAGGTCACAGACGGTCCGAGGTGAAGTATGAGGCAGCAGTTTGCAGGCCGGCGCCTGTCGAGGCAGATCAGGAAGCTTGTTGCAGAGGAGACGTTAAACACACGAGTTCCTGTTTGACATCTGTTTCCATCAAACCTTGCAGACCAGTATTTAAACCCCAACCCCGCTTTCAGAGGCCTCCTTCACCTAGCCCCTTCTCCCAAGTAGGTTTGTCAGTTGAACTGCTCTGTGAGCCCTTTCCTACCCTCCCTTCCTCTAAAACCAAAAAGGATTGTGATGACGTGTCTGATGTTGATTCTGTGCCCAGAATAACGAATTCTTGAGCGATAAAATCAGGAAAGACGGGTTCTTACGCAGGCACCCCTGCTTGACTGTAGACCTTCAAGGATGTAAATAGTGAGCCAGGTGTATACGGTATTTAAGGAGACGAGACGACATATTCTGACTTTTCAAAATTAAAATTGCTCAAACTGCAGTTTAAATGGAAACTTGATCTGGAAGAGAAAACTGCTTGGGGAATTCTCCAAACAAGCCAACATCACAGTAGCAAAGTTTAGGGCTGGAGCTCAGAGATGGCTTCTGTTAGTTCTTACATCATGAAGAAACTCATTGTATGTCCATGATGAGTGTATTCAAACCTCCAAATGATACTGTGACTTGTCAGGCATCAGACATCCCACGGGTGTCAAACTCCAGTCCTTTTCCATGTGTCCCTGCTGCAACACACCTGAATACAATTAGTAGGTCATTAGCAAGACTCAATAGAATGTGGCTGCATGCTGAGGTGGCAATTCAGCCATTTCATTCATGTTACAGCAGCTCATGAGTGAATGAGCAAGTACTTTTCTAAACACTTACATTTCTTTAAATTGACTCAAGTAGGGTTAGGGTTGCCACCTCAGCATGCAGTCAGGTGTGTTGCAGCAGGGACACATGTAAAAGTTTCAGGATGCTGGCCCTTGAGGACTGCAGTTTGACACCACCGCCCTAGATTGTCTTTGAGTGAGTGACAGAGTCCAGGCGGAGAGCCAGCTGAGTGGAGGAGCTGGGGAATAGTGTTCCCATGTCACAGGTTCTAGAATCTGAGCTCCACAATGAAATGAACACAGCTCTTGATTTGACTTTATGCTGCATTACAAAACATCTCTTATGAAATACCATTCCCTCTGTTTAAACATGACATTTTGTTCTCTGCTTTCTGGTTAAAATAAAATCCAGAAATTGCCACTAGATGGACAATTTGCAGAAAACCTTGTTGTCTATCAATACATCCTTTCACCAAATACCATAGAGTTAAATGAAAGCATCATTCTGCCCACATCCCTCCTCAGCACAGACAAATATCCTGCAGTCAGGCATGTGATACAGACTGATTTTTTTTAAATAGGTTAAACCCCTGTACATTTTCCTGTGTGGAAACAATGATTGGTAGTAGGCGCAGCCTACATTTCCACTGATTTTTTTAGGGGTTGAAGCATCACAGTGGGTGAATCACATTTTCCACTTACTGTAAATCTTCTGGCAACTCACTGTTCTCTGTGAGTAATTTGCTAGCTGTTAGAATGTTTTGCACAAACTTACATTTCTCAAGTCAACATCAAATCTGACAGAAGCAGTAACATGTCAATATTGTTATCAAGGGGTTTACTCTAAAATCCATGATGCAGACTGAGAGCAACTGCTTTCTGAGCTGCAAGTTGTGTCTCCTTAATGATTGCTTTGCAGCAAAACCAATTTAGCTAAGAGGGATGAAAAGCTTTTACTTACTCTTTGTGATTGCACACTTTAGAATCTCAGCTCTATCAGTGTGGTGCTGATCAATGTGGAGTGTGAGAAGGGAGGCTGGGTTACAGCATTTTTTGTTTTTGCAGATTATGTGGGAGTCAGTGGGATGTCAATGGAAAAAAAAGAAGAGAAAGAACTGTGTGTTTTGTTGCTTCCCAGCACTCCAGGCTGAGATCAGACTAATCAATAGCAGGGATAATGTTGAGATGAGTAGTATGACATCAATACTTGGTTCAGAGGCCTATTGTGCTGCTCTCCAGCCCAGCCTGTGCTGAGTAATCAGTGGCTCCCTGGGGAGAAAGAAACTCATTGATGGGTCCCTTCAGCTGTATGCCAGTATGCATTGTTGAGCATCCCATACGAGTAATTTACTTCTTTCCCCTAAAACTCTATCATAAGGTTCACGCTTTAGATTTTTGGTAAAATATCTAGAGGAAGATTTGATGGATTGTGATTATTGGTGATGGATGGGATTAGATGAAGGGTGGAACGGATACCCTGTAAGTGGCTTTAACCCTTTGACATCGAAGTTTTCATCAGCGATGTCCCCAACATAGATACTGTAAATAAATTCGCTCACTTTGAACCAAAACTCCAAGTATCAGTGCTCAATTTGTTGATCCCTGTGTCTGTGAAAGACTTCTGTTTGACACTGTTTTGCAAATTATCTGCATTATAATAATTTAGGATGTCTCATCTGCTAATGGGCCAGTGTTTTGGCAGCAAACAGAATAGTTTGATCAAAGTTATTACATCTTTGGAAACAAAACGTAATTAATTGTTGCTAGTATAATAATAGCAAAATATGCCAGTCAGCAAATGAGACACCAACTATAAAAAAAAATTGCTCAAGGTGTACCTTGTTAAAATGTGAAGCCAAGGGTCCCATTCAAGCAAATACATGTAACAACTTGAGACTTAAAGTTTTATATTATTGTTAGTATTTTAACACTGCCAATAACAAACATGTTAGCATGTTAACGTTAGCATTGCACTCAGGCTGAGGCTACAGTCCCACACGCCAACACAAATCCCTATCCTAATGAGGACTCACATACGATCTTTGTTTTTGTTTTTATGCATGAACACAAAACTGACAACATTAAGAAAAGATTAAACATCAAAGCAGTTGCCATAGTGATCCTACTGGTAGAAACCGAGGCTACAAGCCTGACTTCTCATCACTGCTTTTGTTACCTGTTGAAGATCAGGGTCTGGCTGCTGGGCTGGGGGTTGGCATGAACTCAACTTTAAAATCACTCTGGGTTCTTGGCTAGCTTTCTGTTAGCATGCTGTCTATGCAGATGATTGCAAAGAGCCTAAATTCTGTTAGCAGTATAATCTGGTTGTTTCTGTCCTCGATGCAGTTTCCAGTTTACCGTTGTGCTCTTGTCCGTTTGTGCAAAAAAGTCATGTCTTTATCTCCGCTCCTGTAGCACACCACCATTTTTGTCCTCTTGTACATGAACTGAAAGCGAGTGCCAAGCTTGGTGTGCAGACAACTTTTACCTTTGTAACGTAAGTAACGACATAATTGTAACCATAATGTAATTACCAATCACATTACTGTGATACTTAAAAGTGTAATGTCACTACAATCATGTGCTACTTTGTGTTGCCCCCAACAATGCACTTTAACAAAATTAACAAAACAAACAAAATACATTTTAAACTCGTTTATAAAGCAAAGTTTCTACCACATATAGAGAATATGCAAATCTATATCTGGTAAAGCTAATCTTTAAGTATAGAGACGAACAATAGCTCCTATGCTCTGAATTTTGTACTGCAATTCAGTTAAAATAGCAAAGGTGTAAGTGATTTAGAAATCTAGTCAAACACAAAAGGAATTCTCAAGTGATGTGTCAGTAGGACAGACAGACATGAGTCAAAGCCTGCTTCCATCCCCCCTCAAAGCATGCCTCGCCCCTCTCAGCGGAGTGAGGATACCGAATGTACTCGGTGGAGCTTTGAAGTGAGGCTGCTCTGCTAAGCCTCTCAATTCAGCACTTAGCACTTAACAATGCACACTTCTTTCATCTGCAAAGCCAATTAATTTATGGCATAGAGTAGAATTTCAAAGAGCGGTTGCACACAGGGCCATATATATTTTGCAGATTTTTCACAAGAGAGTGATATAGGATTAGCATCAGACAATGCATCCTGAAGAAAAAGTATCTGAAGATTTGCTCAAATGAACTATAGATGGTTGTAACCTCTCCATTTTTCTATCCCACTGTACAACATGTCTAATCTGTATTTGTCTTTTGTTGCATTATGCAACATTCATTAGCGAAGAATGAAAATGACCAGTCAACAGATTGCAGGTTTTTGTCTCGTCACTGGAGTTATTTATTGTATCAAGAGACAAACAGTCCCTGACAATCATTCATGCAGTTCTGAGATGTACTATTAAGATTGTGGAACATTTTCTGACTCATTCCTGGCTTCCTCCTTCATATTGTGACTCACAGGCACAGGGTGAAAAAAACGTTTCAGACACTAGAGCATTCTTTGTGCGTTGATGCATGTGTGTTCCGCTATTTGTGTGCACTCTTTTCGGCATTCTGATCCTCAGAATTTCAAAAGACCTGTAATAGAGGATATAAAATCGGGTTAGTTTACATTATAATCTAAGTGGCTGAGGAATGCATAGTTTCAGCAACTTCATTCTCCCCAATTATATATTTCTGAATGTGCCTAAACACCCAATTAGGTGTTTATGATAGTAAATTGTTCAATGCCATGTAAAATGAAAAGAAACAAAAAGTGATTTGCAACATTATGATAAAAATCAGCTCTATCATATTGTTTTTGTTATGACCTTCTGTTTTGAACTGCATGTGTGTTCCTTATTTGTGATCAACTAATTTTATTTTAGGAAATGTACATTTATTTCCCAAAGTTGTTGAACCCAGCTGATTTGTGTTGGAATTGGACAAACATTTTACTACACTTGTTTAAGTACAGTACAAGAATGACCTGGAAGGCTTTTTTTCCAATGATTGATTTTAATTGATTTGTTAATTTTATCTCTTTCGTGCAAACCTAGCGATTTGATTGCACTGACTGCTCCTGCAGTGCAGTAGGGATGTCTTACATGGGTGTAAAAATGTCTTCAAACTGCACTGTGCTATTTGTGTGGGAATGGGGAAGTGAAATAAAGTCCAAACGAACGCACCATCTTCCACTGCCACAGCTTCCACCTCCTTCAGAGCAGTGTGAATGTGTGTTTGTCTGTGTGTTAGAATGGGAGGCGATGTGGCAACTCTGGTGCTTTGTGAGCTGTTTATGAGACAACTTTAAGGCCCTCCCCTACCTCCCAGCCCTACCACCTCGCAGTGAAGTGTTTGTTGTGACTTGACACAAAGGACGTGAAAGACTTCAGAATAATCAGATGTAAAATGTATTAAAGTTATAGAGTGAGGGAAGGGGAGTTTGCTCACAGAAACAGAAATGGACATTCTGTCATTTTTATGATAGTTTTCTTTTAAAATGCAAAAACAAAATATTGACCAAAAATACAGGGAAAAAAACATTGCGTAAAAGTTATAAATGGATTCACACGTCATTGACTGAAATAAGTATTTGATCCCCCCCATGTGGGTTGCAGATTACAATCAATCATTCAACCGACCAACCAGTCAGTCAGAAACAGTCACTCTACAACTAGTGACAATTCTTGATTGGGATGCAGCATATAGAATAGCCTTTAACTTGTAATTCTTGCTAACAACAGTTAATAAAACATTTCTTTCAACTTTCATCCTAGACTGAGCAAAAAAGGTAACAAAAACAAAAATACATTATCAGTGGATTGCCCTATCAAATAAAAAAAAAATTCTAGAGTTTTCAGATTTCACTCCAACTATAAGTGAGAAAATAGTTTTGTTAAATATGTTCGTATTTTTCATTTTCAAGACCTAATCTGTCAGCCTTTTCAAGACACAGTGCCCTGGACTGTCTAATAATTCAAGGTTACAGTTAGAATATACTCTAATGCTTTACTTTAAAGTATTAAAATGTAAATGTTTTCACACAAAAACATAATTATAGCAAAACTTTAAAATAAAATATAATATGTATTATATAACAATATTTATTAGCCAAGTATAAACATAATGAAGTGACTGCTATAGGTAGATAAGCAGGAATCAGGCACATTTAATCCAGGATGAAAGTTAATTGGAATTTTCTTCCTTTTTGTGACTAAGAATTTTCATGTTAAAAAGTATTCATGTTCATGTAGAATTTTTGCAGCATCATGACTTCTAAATATATACCAATCAGAAATTGTCATTAATGGTTTTTAGCAATGTGAAGTTTTTTATCAGTGTGTGCTCAAATATGCGTCTTTTCGTGATCTGTAATCTCCCATATTACAGATCTTGAATCATTTATATGGTAAGAAAGGCCAGGGAAGATTTCAGGCTTGTGTGATGAATATTTTTTAGATATTCATGTTTAAACATTGCCTTGGATTTCAGTGTGCACAAAAATGCTCTCAAAGTGGGTGGAAATAGCATTTTTTTAAAGTATTTTATATATGAAGCTAAAATTTCATGTGTCAAAACTTTGGAATATAACATTTTTTGACAAATCTGAGATTTTCAAGCAGAGCATGTTCTAAATATTTGCTGATTTAAGATGGAATGTTCCAACTACTGTTGAGGTTACATTAGCACTTCCCTCAAATAACCTGAAGTCAGTGGAGGTCTGTTGAATAGACTCTGACTCACTCAGGGCTGTTACTCTGACAGGTATAGTCTGGAGGGGTGGGAAAAGTTTCTCAAAAGGCAAGTGAGGAACTGCTAAGCTATGTGAGCAGTAAACTTTGCTCACACATTCATCCTTGAAAAACAACAGTACAACACTCGTATCTTTGGAGTTTCATTTTAAAGAAATTTTGAGTGGTTATGTCCTTTAAGACCATACCCAGCAGATTAATGTTCCTGACAGTGAATGATGACACTGACTAATTAGGGGTAAAACTGGATGCTAGTCAGAGTTTGTACAGTCTATATCTGATCATAGGTAAATAGTTACAATTACAGAGGAGAAAATATGTTTCATATAGTTTGTGCAAAGCAGGGGAGACATTTCTACAAGTTGCACAAACAGATTAATGATGTCATCAGACAATGGAAGAGTTGGTATCAGGGACTGTGAGTGCAGAATCTCTTCAACAAACAGTTTGGTTTTGTCATTTTCAAGTGGCACCTTGCCGTAAAGTGTGCTGCACGAACCAATGAATGACCTCTTTTTAGTTCCAGTGAGACTTGAGCTGTCTTCTTTCTTCTGACCTGCTCATCCATCCAAAAAGAGTAGATCATTAGGGTAGATATCTGTCTTGCTAGTGGCCTGCAGATGCAATAAAGTACTTTTTGGTCTGGCCCTGTCGTAGGGACTCCCAGGCTGAAAAAGGTTAAGAGTTGACTGATGACATCACTATTTCGCATTTCAATCATTGTGCCTCAAGGTATCAGTAATCAGTAGTATTTAAGTTCTTTACTGGATGGTTTCGGCTGCCTTCATCTATCACAGATACATTTAAAATGAGAGAAAATGAAACAGTTGTAAACTTTATAGTCTGCACTCTCCATTACAAACATTGCTACTCTTCCCAGTTACTTTTTGTTTAGAATCACGATTTATATCCCATAAATTATCTCGGGTTCCACAATAAGGCTGACATCTGGCAGTTCATAAGTAGGTCTATGTGATGCAAAGGGTCTTTTTCTTAAATAAAAGCAGCAGTGCAAAAACGATGGCAGGCCAGTTACAAACCCAGTCTACATGTTTGTGTTTATTTTCTCTGTTTGGTCAGCCTGAGTGATTATAAATCTATTGAAGGATTAGGCAGCTAAAAATAGCCTTTACTATAGGGGTCTTAGTGCACAGCTTAACCTATAAACAAATAAATGGCAATTTCTGCACAGCCCTGTCTGCCAGCTTTTTAGGGAGTAATTTGCGGTGTGGAGAGAGGCTGACCTCAGTCAGGAAACAGCAGCAGAATAAAGAAGGGCCATTTAGCCCCATTTGGAGCTTAAGAGTGGCCTTCTCACAGGCCATGGACACTGTGGCCACACAGCCACAGACAGGCTAAAACGATTAAGACGGTCGAGCAGAGATGTGCATCAATCATGCCTTCCAAGAACTGTGTGCCACTAGAAAAGCTAACCTCCTCCCGCAGACCGTGGTCCAACATGTCATTTTAGCCAGCGCTGTCTCTCATCCACAAATAGCAGCAGCTTGCGTCTGCATTTTCTTCCCCAGAGGTTCAACTGGGCTGATCTGGGAGGAAAGCTTTCCTACTCCATCAGTCAGTGTAGTGTTTGCTCTGCACTTGACTTCAGGCTGAGTGGGAGTGGCAGCAGAAGGTGACCTTTAAGATGGAGGACAGTACGTTTCAGTATTTCTGAGTGACTACTGAGAAACGGAACAGCCTTAAATAGAGATTTAAATGTAAAGCTGGTGGACTTAATGTGTAATGTGTGTCATTTAATGTGAATTTAAATCATGAGTCATTTAACCCAGAACTGTCTCAGACTGAAAAAGCACCACTATAACAAAATATTGCACAAATCAGCCACAGCACATCTGCACAGAAGCCACAAATGCCACATAGGATGTTAGCTTAAAAGCTGCACATTCTAAAGGGCAAAACAACTCCTCCAGTACTGGACACTCCATTAAACTGAATATGTTTAAGCCCTTATCTCTTAAAAGAAGAAAACAAAAATATGTGATCATACTTGAAATCATCCTCACTATCATTTGTGGCAGCGCACACTGCAGTACTTTAAGCACCGCAAACACCAGAATTCCTACCAGAGCTCCACTTTGGTGATGTTTTACACACCGTATATATTTTGGAGAATAGCACCTCATACACTGGTTGAAAGCAGCCTGGTTCTGCCAGAGGTTTCTTCCTGTTAAAAGGGAGTTTTTCCTTCCCACTGTCACCAAAGTGCTTACTCATAGGGGGTCATATAATTGTTGGGTTTTTCTCTGTATGTATTATTGTAGGGTCTATCTTACAATATAAAGCACTTTGAGGCAACTGTTGTTGTGATTTGGCACTGTATAAATAAAACTAAATTGAACTGAAATTGAAATGATTGTTAAAGTTAATTGAAGCTAACTTTAGCTGGCTACCTATTTTAGAGCCATTGGTCATTAGTTTAGAAACACTATAGTCACCATTCCAATGCAAAATGCTATATAGTATGACATTAATATCATATATATATTAATTATATTAATATCTAAGTGAAAGGAATATTTACAGCCAGAAAAGTGTTTTCTCGTATCAGGAGATATGTCTTTTATTATATGGTTTTGTGTTTGTTTTTATAGGGATGTGTTGACAGGTGGAGATGTGAACTCAAAGCTTGACATCATATTCATCAGTCAGCCTTGCTGCTCTCAGCTTTAAAACTAACACTAACAAATGACATAGCACTGGCTTATTTACCCTCACAAGCTGCAGAGTCATTGGGGCTGTATGGGTGCATTATGTTATACTGGAGAACAAAAGTGCGTCATATATATATATATTACAGCAGAAGACGATCAATGTGTGAAAGCACACAGCTCTGCTGTTTCCTCTGGATGTGGTTCTTTTAACAAGTACTTTCAAGCCATGATGGAAAAATCAATCACACTTATTGTGCAACCCATATGCCATCAGTGCCTGTGCTGTGGACAGGGCGTACACTGTTGTAGTGAACTCAGGTGCTGCCCGAGTAATACACCTGCCTGCTTTTGCAGCCAGTGATTCTTCTCCTTGAACTTGTTACAAAGCCCTGTTTAATGAAGCAGAAATCCATAGTTATAGAGATTAAAACAGATCTTTGCAGAGCAAAGACTATAACCAAGTTATCTAGCCTGCTGCTGCTTCTATAAGGCCACATACAGTGCATCCCAAAACTCACACTTCACTTGTTCCGGGTTTTGTCATTTTACATCCTTATCCCAAAATGGATTAAAATATTCTACATAATACCCCATAATGACAAAGTGAAATTATGCAAATTTAGTTTTTTAAAAACTAGAAAATATGACATGTATTTAAGTATTTGCGACCTTTGCCATGACACTTAAAACTGAGTTCAGACGCTTCCTGTTCCTATTGCCCATCTGTCAGATATTGCAATAACTTGTTGTCCACCTGTGGAAAATTCAATGACTTGACACACATCTCTCTTCGTAAGAGCTCAAACAAAGCTTTCAATATGTCATTTCATAAAAACAAAATTAGAAACAAAAACTGTGTCAGCTGAAATCACACAGTAGTCTGTTACTTTCTAACAATTTTTCGTGGTTCATTAATTCATAATTAATTCATAATTGTTTGTATAGATTATTTTCAGATAATGGATTGTGATTACGTCTACATTGTCTTATTAAAGAGGCTTTTTTTATTGAATGCTATGCGATTGTATGAAAAAGGGCACTGTAGCAGTCAGTTTTCTATACCCACACTGTGTACTAACATAATGTGAAAGTGCACAGCAAATATTAGCAGTCAGATTGCCACAGTGTGCTTTAACAGATTGCTCTAATGGCGCCATGACACAGCTGGGCCACCTCTGTGCAGACAAATCACAGGTTGGGTACCAACACAGTAATTGCTCTGGAACAGGTGTACGACTGAGGCCACTGCTTTACCTCCTGTTTGTTACGAACGGTCTGAAATGTGCAAATGTCTCTATCACACAGACAACATCACAGGCACAACTGCACATACACGGGCTATGCTTATTTCCATGATTTAGAGATATATCTATAACTCTGTGTTGCCAATATCTCCCTTTTTCATTTCATAACCAAATGATGAAAACCAAATAACACCTCAAACATCACACACACGCACAGTAGGCTGGAGATACAGTTCCTCCAGCCTGTGACTATTTCCACTGTGACTTGTGGTGCTTGGTTGTGCAAAGGGGTCTAATCAATAAGCACTGCTTTCTCTTCTCAGTATGAGTCATCGATACTGCTGCCCAAAAGCCACTAAACCGCACTCTGTGTCACATCTGCGCACACTTCAAACCATAACCTTTCAGTCTGTGCCATAGCATTAGATGTGAGGGAATCGGGACTTGAGTTGGCGTATTTTGACAGTTCTGGCTGAACTGTGTTACACCTCTGCACTTGCCTAACTGCACACACACATATATATATATATATGTACATATGTGTGTGTGTGTGTGTGTACTGTATTGTTAGTGGTATCTACTAGATATTACTTGGCATGCACAGGCTAAAGTAGTACATTTTGAGTCATTCTGCAGCAGCATCACTTTTCAGTCATGTTTAGAGATGCCTTAGCTTAACTCGTTCAAATCAGCTGACTAATGATTGCTTTGTGTGAAACCTGCAAATTCTTGCATATGATTCAGACAGCCAAGCATCACTGATTGCTGTGAAATATGATCAGCGGTTACAGAAACCACAGATACATGCTGCATATGAAGACTGAGAAAAGTATACTTTCACAGCACTATAGTGTCTGTGTGCGCTACAATCTGATTGATACTATAATATATTACAATGCATTTCCATTCAGTACAATGGCATCAATATCACAGTATGTTTTCTGACAGACTACTATTAGCACATGGTGATTACTCAGATGGAGTCGTGTTAACATTTAAAAGTGAAAACAAAAAGAGGAAAAGCACTTGTGAGTGCATCAAGAGTTTCCCACAAAGGTATTTTACACGTATTTTTATTACAGCCAAGTATCCAGTTTTTTCATTTTCATATAACACTGAAAAGATTCTGTGTATTATATTAGAGCCCCGTCTCCTAAAAAATACATTTCCATACAACAAAGCTTTATTTTATACATTTTAAGGAAAATGTTTTTTTTTTCTTCTAGTTTTTATACTACTCACAAATACATTTATAATCAATCTTTGCCTTTAAGTTCTTGTTTTCCCACTGCAGCTGCTTTTCAGTACACCAAGAATATGGGGGAGTTGCTATGCTAAACTATGATCGCATCCTAAACTTAATCAAGTAATTTAGTGAATCCAGGATCTATCTATCTAAAAGGTACCATTTCCTTTTGTACAAGAAAATGAATTCCAATTCCATTTTCCATGACTCGTGTGATTAAAAGAATCTAAAATCAGCATCAGAGATAGACCTAAAGGAAACGCAATATATCGGTATGCACACAGCCCACTAAAGAAAATTAAGTAAGTCAACTTTCAGACGTGCGTCCGTGAACCTATTTAGCACCACAAGTATTAGAAAAAGTAGCTAGTTTACTAACCAAGAGTGGTGGTTTGCTGTTCAAGTCAGAATGAACCTCTTGTGTAGACATACTGAGAAAAAAACGAATCTCTTCTACCAACAGAGAAGCTGCGTGTAAGCGGTATTGTGGTAATTTTATTTGTGTGTGCACATGAAGGCGCGTGTGCACGCGTGTGTTTGTGCGCATATGTTTTCAGGATAACATCACCTCCCAAATTAGCTCTCCCACACTAAACTGCAGAGGTCATCTAACCTGGTATGGCCAATCGTCGGGTGGGTGTGTGAATGTGTTGCAGCCTCCCCCCACACTCACTTTACTGCAGGCAGAGAAAACTGACAGCAGTGGTTGTTCAGCAGATTTGTAGGGATCACCCCAATAACATAGAAGTAGGTGTGTCAAAGGTGAAGAAGTAAGCACAAGCTAATAAGAATCTCCACACTATTGTTCTGTCTGAAATGTCACTTTGAATTATGGAAAATGGTTAGAAGATAGTCTGGGGTGTAATGTCTTCATGTGACACAAATATGACTTTTTCCAAATCATATGGAGGCTAGCTGTGTTGGACCTTTGATTGTTTATATAAGCCTTGCTGTACAATGGACTGAGTTTTACTTTCAATTTGGGTTTTGACTTCTGACAGTTTTGAAAAAGAAGAAAAAAAGACAAACATTTATTACAGAACTCAAAAATGAGGGCTTCCTGATTGATGTGCACAAGTCCAAAATCTCTGCAGCCTCCTAATGTGGACAATTCAGACCAGTTAGTCTTAACACCATGGTTACATCACTGCAGTTATGTGCATCATATATCTGTTGGCAGAAAAACTGGTGGCACAAGCTCAGATCACTGGAATAAGTAGAATTGTCTTATGGAGCCGCTGGACGTCAGAGCAGAAATGCTAAAAGATGGACTTTATTAGCTGCTTTAAAGATTGCCTTTAAAACACAGCGATTTATTTCTGTGAGACTGGAAATGGACTGGACTGAAAGAAGTCAGAATTATAATGCTTTGAATTAATGCTCTGGACAAGAATTTGGATGAATACAAAACCTGCAAAATGATTTTGAAACAAATGCACTGAGTGAATGGATGAGTTGGGTGGGGACTACTCCCACGCTTACCTGTGGTCTTTTCTCAGTACTCAGAACTTGCAAAAGCAAGACAACACCACAAATTAGATAATCAAGAAGGAATATGGTGTCCAGCTCCTTTTTAGCAATGTCGGACATCTCTTTGTGCTCACTGAGCAGGATATTAGTGATCAGTCACATGATTAACATGGTGTCTTTCATCTCTTCACCCCTCAGATCTCAGCTGGATATTTGCATTGTATCGCTTTAGTTTTGCACATTTTTTCCTGTGCTGAACATTTATTATGTGTATTCTTAAAGCTCGAGATGTCACACATGCAAGAGCAATGTGTGAAAAAATGCTTTTTCTCTGCTATCTCAGCATGCTTGTGCCCTCTAGCCCACTCACACATGTACACACACCCACGTACACATACACATGCATCCAGCCATGGCTTTTGAAGGTTTTGACGTGGGCGAAGCATCTGTGTCAACTCTTTCCTGTGGGGAGACTTTCCACTTGCTTTTATTTCCATGAGGGTTTTGCGCATGAGTCTTTGTGAACCTGACAGTTGAATTTTTTGTCTTTGTGCACGCATAGAATTGATTGTATCATGTAGCCCGTCCACTTCTGTTTACTCTATCTGTTCTTCTGGGCTCATTTAGTAATACAGAACATAGTCTGGTTCTGGGCAATCACTTTTCCTGACAATCACTGGCATAATTAGCACATCTGCTCCTTCTCAAAATGTATGTTGGAAAGCTCTGCACATGCTCTAATCCAATCTCTCACAGGCTGCTTTTCTTTTCTGCACTTTTTGGGTGTTTTATTCCATCATCAGTTACTTGCAAGCAGTCTGCAAACTTGTTTCCTTGTTGTTTTTCTCAATTACACAGGAAGAGGTTAAGACAAGCAGATTTTTTGGGTGCGCAGGTGTACCTTGTCATCGTCATAAGACGCAATATTCTTTCTAGATTTAGTGCATATACTGTATATGCTCTGTGGCAACTGTTGTGCTTGTTGTGCAGTTGTCAGATTTAAGGATAAAGCTGTGCCTCTGGAAACCAGAATGGGTCCGAGTCACACCAAAATACCTGGCAACTGCTCAAAAGTGGAATTCAGAAATGTTGACAATAAAAGAAAGGATTAGATTTGGGATTAGGTTTGAGACGCAGCAGTTCTGCTTCAGACATTTGAGGCAGTAAGCTGAGTCTATAGATAACCCCAGCGCTGCTATCACATGTGCAGTGTGTTACCATATAAGACAGCAATATGACTCACCCCACTCACTGACCTACTATGTGGGAAGTCATGATTCATGCAAGCTGCATTTAAGCAGGCAGAGTCCAAAAATATTCTAGCATGCCATCACACAAACACATACACAACTGTCACACGCACACACACTTACGCATAGCTCACTTGCTCAGTCATACTCACCTCCCACAAACATTGATAGGCTCAGATTCTGTTGGTAACACACAGTGAGAGACTTGACAAAGTTGTCAGAGCAAAGAGTGGAATAACAAGATGACTGGATGTATGCTGATGTCTTTCTGAGGTAATGCCAGCTGGCACCACTTTATTGTTATGAATATTATCTGTTTTTCTGTCTTTGTGTTGAATGAAAAGACGACAGAAGAAGTAAGTAAACTCTTATGGAATTGTTTGCTTCAGTGAAAGTTGCTGTATTTTGGTGAAATGCAGCCATAACTCTGGATAATATTCTCTGTCGCTTGACACGACTTTGTTGAGCAGATTTTTTCGAGACCAATTGTAGTGGAATACAACTGTAAATAGCTTCTTGATTCTTATGTGATATAAAACCAAAATGTCACAGAGTATTTGAAGACGAGTCTAGAATATGTTTAGAAAACCTGTGGCTAACACAGTTAATCATCAGTTTAGATGCCTTTATGCAGCAGACAAATGTTTCAAGCTTTCACTCATAATATTTTCTCGATGTCAGTGCACTTTCTATTTAGATGCTGACCTTCTTATCAGATTCTTCTCATTATCTTTGATGATTTCCATTCAGCTCAGGCTCCACAGTATTGACCTTTTAAAGGTCATTTTTTTCAGTGATGTGGCTAAGGTCACTGTCAGGACCTTTCCAAAACTGAGAGATAAGAGTCACGGTGTTAGTAAGGCTGTTTGCAGACTGCTGCAGGTTTGTGGTCTGTAGTTTATAATCAGTTTCAACAGCAAGCACACTTCAAAATGACACAGAGCTTGGGTTGGGAAATTTTTTGAAATGTATATGAAATTTATGGTTTTCAGGGTTTTTATCGTTAACTCAGTTTCCCTGGGTCTTTTCCCGTGTTGTAGTTGTGTGTCTTATTTTGAAAGAAGTATTTACGCGTTACCATAGCGACCAGAGAGCATTAAGGACAGAGATGAGGATGTTAATCTCATGTTGTTGGCGCATTTCAGGAGGACGCTGCTAATAGAGTTATACAATTACACATTATTATTATATTTGCAAAATACCACAGTTTTTGTCTTGGTTGTATCAATTCATTTCACAAACAGCTTTGTTAAACATCTGAGCTTTGAGGAAACAGGGCAAAGTGTCTTTCTTTCTGATTATGCTTCCACATGCTTCCACATACCTCAGTATTTGTATGTATCAGCAGAATGTCTCAGACATGGCTGTCCTGCATATATTATCTCAGGATCGATATCAGCAGCCTAGTGACCTTATAAAAAGCCATTTGGTTTATCAGTACCATGGAGAATGAAAAGCCTCAGGCATGGATGTTTGTGAACTTTCTGTGGTAACAGTGGAAAGCCCCAAAAAAAACTGTTTGGCAAGAATCTCAATTCATAGTCTTAATGGAAGGAATTCACTTCTGGGATGATTTTATGTTGGTGTTCAAATGAAAAATGCAGAGGACGTTCTGTTTAAAATCATCCGTCTTTCTTGAAGGTGTGAAGAAAAATTGGATTTGCATTTAAATGCTCAGTTCCTTCCTGTGTTGCAGTTTGCTTGCAAAGCTCTCCACGTTGTGATTTAACAGTGTTGGCTGAATACTGAGAGTGCAACTGAAAATGTTTAGACACTACTGTGAGTACATAAGATAGCATGTTTTGTCTGTGACACTAACAGCTCAAAGACAGAATGAGTAATTATAAATTTGCACTTTTTCTTGAACTATTTCTGGAATTTAATGGCATTCAACGGGTTATGCAACAGGCCATGAGCCATAGAGGTCAGAGAGTTTTATCAATTCATAGATTAGCCCTACTGAAGTTAGAACATAATAGTAACACAGACCATTGTGATCAAGGCAGCATGTTGAATCTGTGTTTAAAGGTTTCATTTAACTACTACACAAATTGCAGCCTTCAAGTCAGAGTTTTTGGATGGACAAGCACATTGTGATGTCACATAGGAAGCTATCTGTTAAGGCCAAAATAAGTTGGCCTCACATGACTCATATTGGAACTATAGTCTTTCACCTAATCGTTCAATCCCAGAGATTTGGGCTTTGTTTGAAAGAGCACGGAGTTTCCTTTATGGTGCACTTCTTCTTATCTTAATCTCATTACACACTTTAAGTGTTTATTCCAGGCGCATCCACACAAAAGTCCAGTTGGTCAGATGCAGAGTCTTTTATTTTAGATGATCAACGGCTCTCTCTAATCTCATCATGCGTAGCCTACTGTTTCATCTATTCATCCATGACCACCTATTTACTTTCATCGCAGTTACACCCTGGACATCGCAGGACAGACCTGCAACATACTTTACTGTAGTGAGATCCTAATTAAGCCCCTTTGCTTTCATAAAAAGATTTAAAGTGGAGGAAAATCTCAGCATTTCTGTGGCTTGTGAACAGCGAGATTGTGGCTTGATTTTTTTTAATACATATAAACACTGTCTTTTGGGCCTTGGGACCCAATATGTCAGCTGCTTGGTTATAGAGTTCCATGTATGCCCTGCCTGCTACCATCTTGCACCCCACTGTTATGTGCTAGATTGTCTCAGTAGCAGCCTCAGTCCAGCGTTGTCCAGTCATTGGTACGATTGTTCAATATCAGCCACTTCATCTATCTTCTGGCCATACATGCCATGCAGGGGCCTGTCCTTCTATGATGGTTCCTCTTCTTGCTCCTATTCATCATCCGGTTTGTGCTGCCTGAGGTATTCACTAACCACATGATTAGTTGTGGCCATCTTCCTGATGTATTCATGGATCTTTTATCTTTCATCCTGGGTAGTGGTTCTGATACTCACCAGCCCTTGGCATGCTTGTAGTCTAAGGGTCTTGGACTTGAGATGAAACCCACCAGGTGAGGAACTTTCTTGTCTTGATGTCAGTGGCTTTTACATCTTTATTATCCCAGCAAGGTATCTGATGACTGGCAGGGCATAGGTGTTGTTCTTCCCATTCAGCATTGAATGATCAGCAAAACTGATGTATTGTTCACTCCTGGCTTGATGCCATCCATGTAGAAGAGGCAGTATCCATAGCTAGTCATGCTAATGATCTGGCAAAGGGGGTTCAGTAGGGAAAGAGCATCTCCTTGTAAAATCCTGCACTCAATGGTAACTTGTGCAATTGGCTTGAAGTCGGCCTCTAGGCTTGTTCTCCTTATCCCCATTGAATTCCCAATGAAGGCTCTTAGGGTTCTGTTGAGTTTGTATAGTTCTAAGTATTTCAGGATCCATGTGTGAGGCATTCAGTCATAGGCTTTGTTGTAATCAATCAAGTGGTCCGCAGGTTGGCCACTCTGGAGCTTGAAAGAGACTAGCCATCTGCCTTGGCCTGAAACTGAGACCCAAACCTAGCTTGTAGTCTTATCCTAGATCCACTCTAACTGCACCTGGCTGGCACTCCTTTAATGTGACACCAAAACTAAAACTGATTCTAAAAGCTATGCAAAATTTTATATAAAATTTTCCAATGATGATAACAGGACAAAACAGGACAAAAGGTTGGAAACTTTAAACTTTTAAGTATTAAAAAATCAGATAAATGGCCTGTGTTTGTATAGCGCTTTACTTAATCCACACTGACAGAGGCGAGGCTGCCGGACACTGGCGCCATCGGGCCCTCTGACCACCAGAGGGTGAAGTGTCTTGCTGAAGGACACAACGACCAAGACTGTTGGAGCTGGGGCTCGAACCGGCAACCTTCCGATTACAAGACGAACTGCCAACTCTTGAGCCACGATCGCCCCAAATGGATGTGCTCTTCTAAGACATTGAAACTATTTCTCTGAGGGTATAGAGAAGTAGACCATTTTATTTAAGGAAGTGAAGCCTTTCTTAAAATAATAACAATAATAATCAGCATGTTGTATTCAACGACATTATATGTGGATGAGTGTTGCGAGTTCCAGAAGACCTGAATGCAATTTTAATTTGTACTTTACTCAGTATGACTATCTAATGACATAGTCATACTCTGGATTAGAAGCTTCTACTTACCTCAACATCATCATCACACTTCTTGCTGACATTTGCCACCTTGAACAGTTCCAGGGGCATCCGTCGCTTGGCCTAATTTGATAATTCCAATTAAAACTATGTTTATCCTCAGTGTAATTACAGTCATCTGTCTCAAGTGCTCCCCACTAATTGTGTACAATGATACAGCATTCATGTTAGTTTCCCTCTGAGTATACTGCCTCTAATGCTATTAGACTGCAGCAGTAGCAGTTGAGACTAATCTTATTTACTACAAGACGCCACAGTGTGCAGACTCACATGGATTCTGACACAGTCATGTTGTGTACATCCTTTGTCACAATTTTTTATAAAAAGAAAGAAAACAACAACTCAGGGCCTATTAGACATGATTTTCCTACACTAAGCTGTAGGGAAAGCCTTCCTACTATGCCTCCTGCCAGACTCGTAGCAGGTGTTAATGAACATGCCTGTGGGGCTGACTCCATGTTCTTGACAATTGTTATGATAACTTTAAAGGTGAATTCCAGAAAGTTTTAATACTATAAAAATTTCCCATGCCTTCCTTGTACAGTTTTGGCACCGTTACTGACTGAATTTGACATGTTTTTAATTCAATTCAATTCATTATAGTTTTATTTATATAACACCAGATCACAACAACAGTCACCTTTACACAGTCACAATAGTTTTAAACCTTCTTTGGGAAGGTAAAGACTCTACAATCATACAGAGGAAACTTCAACAATCAAACGACCCCATTTGAGCTAGCACTTGGCGACAGTGGGAAGGAAAAACTGCCTTTTAACAGGAAGTAACCACCAGCAGAACCAGGCTCAGGGAGGTCGCATTTGCTGCAACCGTTTGGGGTTGATGGGAGAAGACAGGATAAACTGTGGAGGAGAGCTTTAATAATAACTAGTGATTGAATGCAGAATGGTGTATAAACACATAGTGAGTTAAGGAACTTAACCCTAACTATATGCTTTATCAAAAAAGGATAAAGCACATAGAGCTTATAGTTAGGGCACCCTGTTTACTTTCAAGCCTAATGTTGAAAGTAGACAGGGTTTCTATTTCCCAAATTTATACTGGGAGCTGGTTGCATAGAAGTGGGGCCTCAAAACTCAAGGTCTCCCTAAGAACCCTAAGAACTACTAAGAACTACAAGTAAGCCAGCAGTCTGAGAGCAAATGACTGAATTTGGGTGATATGGTAGTATGAGGTGTTTAATTAAGATAAGATGGGGCTGGTGAGAACATGTGTGTGGTTTTAGACAGAAAGAAGGCAACAAATCAGAGATGCTTGATTCCCTTGTATAACTAATGATAACTAGTGATCCTGAACCATGCATTAGTTATGCCTCAATAGGCTTAGGCTTCTCACGATGCAGAGCATTTCTTCTTCACTTACCTCTTTTCACTCTCTGTCTGTTATATACCACTACTATATTTAATCATGAGCAATTATTAAACTGGCCCTTCCTCCTACAGTTTGCCTTTTGTCCCATCTCTCTCTGCTCTCTCCTCTTTTCCCTTACTCCCAACCAGTTGTAGCAGATTACTGCCCCTCCCTGATCCTGATTCTGCTTTGTCTGGAGCTGTCGTCCTGCTAAAATAGAGATCTTACAATATAAAGTCACTGTTGTGTTGTTATGAACTGGCATTATATAACGAAATGTAATTGAAATAGAACTGAATTGAATGTTTTAAAACTAGGGCTTAATGGATAATCTTTCCCCATCTCCTTCATGGTTTGAGACTCAGCTAAAGAGGAAAGAGGCTAGTTTCACATGAAGTGCTGGAGTGTGCTGATATCATAGTGTTCTCTGGAACAGTATGTTTTTTATTATAGGAAAAAACATGCATCTACCACTAGGGGCTCAGTCTAATCATAACTTAGTCCGTCTCCTTCCTTCCACCCACACTGCATGTTAGTTAGTCTGCTGAGACACTGAGAGAAAGGGGAACACTTTATAGAGCACATTATAGCACACTGTCACACATTACAATCCCACATTCTTAAAGCCCCCAAACCAAGACCTGTCATGTGATACAGTCAAGCTGAAGCTGACTCACACATTCTGCTGTTTTTCCCTTTTCACTTCACTGATTGTGTATGCAAATGTGATATTTCTCTTTAGGGGCTAAAAGTTACTCAACTTAGCCGTGTTTCTCCATAACAATCATGAGACCTACTGAACAGATTACAGTTGATGTGTGTGACGGAGGAAAGAATGGTGCAGTAAGCCTTAAACAGGCCTTAAAAACCTTTTGGCTAGTAGTATATAAACAGAATAATCATTTGCTAATGTTACAGAAGAACGCAGTAATACCAATACTATTATATAATAGACGTGACTGACACATTTAAGCTAAGTAGAAGGGAAGAAATCTTTTGCATCCATCTGCACATCTAATCAAACTTCTGCCGCAGCCTGCTATTTTGTGGTGTGTGTGTGTGGCACGCATGTACAGCAACGTGTGTGTTATGCTGTATCATTGTGTTGTGTTATCATTGCATTTTCCTCCGACTGCAAGTGAATTGAATTATAGGGTGCAAACATCATGTTCACATGGCCTTGAACCTTGCAGCTACATCTGGAAACATTATTCTTGGAAGACAGCTCATGATCCTGCAAAACTAACTGAGAAGTGTTTAGTGAAAGTATCATAACTATATATCATTTGGACCAGACTAGACTGACATACTTCAACAACAAGAACAGCTGCCACACCTTACTGTGTGCTGTGACCACCACAGTCAAATCATTATTACAACTCAGTCACAACAAAGGCCACAAACAACCTTAATGCAACGATTTCTTGCAAAGGCAGCTCACAGTTTTCACTTCCCTTATTTGTGGTGTATGCTCAGTATGCATTTGCTTGTATCAGACACTTCTAATAGACTTCAAAACAAGTATAGAATAGATGATTGACAAGTATTCTGTCCTCAGATGTCCCTACTTGCACATTTTTGGACAAAAGACCAGAACCCCAGGCTGTGATTACATTTCTCATTTTCAAACATGGTTGAAAGCAAAATCAGTTTCTTCATAAACCAGAGGTCAAAAACGGGTCATGCAGTTGCTAACTCGTTTGTATAATTGCAATACTTCCTCCCTTTTATTTATGTCTTTATTTATGTCTTTATTTATGTCGTCAAATTCAACTAGTCAATTATAGTTGGCTAGTTGGAGAAAAAGGACAGCACGGTGGCACGGTGGTTAGCACTGTTGCCGCACAGCAAGAAGGTCCTGAGTTCAATTCCACCATCAGGCCGGGGTCGTACTGTGTGGAGTTTGCATGTTCTCCCCGTGTTTGCGTGGGTTCCCTCCGGGTACTCCGGCTTCCTCCCACCGTCCAAAGACATGCAGTTTGTGGGGATAGGTTAATTGGATAATCCAAATTGTCACTAGGTGTGAATGTGCGAGTGAATGTGAGTGTGAATGGTTGTCTGTCGGCCCTGCGGCAGACTGGCGACCTGTCCAGGGTGTACCCTGCCTCTCGCCCTATGACAGCTGGGATAGGCTCCAGCGCCCCCGCGACCCTGAAAAGGATAAGCGGAAGCGAATGGATAGTTGGAGAAAGAAGAGGATGAAGATTGTAGTCCCGACTACATATCTGCAGAGGTATGGAGAAGAGGGAAGTGAGCTTTCTTTTGGAACAGATTGTATAGCACTCTTGGCGAGTGAGAGGATGTTTTAGAAATGGTACTGTGTGCTGGTACCAGTTTTCAACATCCAGGATGATATGGAGAGCTGTAGTAACTACAAAACCATACATTCATGAGCCATACCATGACGCTGTGGGAAAGAGTTATGAAGTGAAGTGATGATATAGGCATAGGCATCGCTGTAGCTCAGGAGGTAGAGTAGGTCTCTTATATGAATGGGTGAATGAGGCATGTTATGTAAAGTGATTTGAGTGCTCTACCAGGGTAGAAGTGTGCTACATTAGAACCAGTCCATTTACCATTTACCTTTATTGGTTTAAGGCCAAGAAAGAGCAAGTGATAGATATGATGGCTGCTTTGAGAATGTTGATGGAGAAATGTATAAATAAGGTTAGAAGGAGTTGTTTGTGGAATTCCTCTTCCAGGGAGCGTTTTCATTCAAAAAACTGTAAGTCAATTAGAGTTTTTGTCGATTTATTGTTTATTTGGTCTTTTATGAGTAAGTCATAAAAATTCTTTCTTGCTAGGTCTAGTAAAATTACCTACACCTGCCCACACCTTTCCCACTTTCCATGGGATAACCCAAAGAATGGGAAGATCCAACAGGCTCAGAAAACTGATTTGTGATTGAAGACAAAATCATTGTGAAGGTGCTCATCAGCAGATTTTTAATGTTACAGGATGCTAGTTGTGCTTCCTCATTTTCTCCACTAGCACTTTTTCTCTGGCAGAAAATTTTTTCACATGTAAAACTGTAAGGCACTTAGAGTTTCCTTCTGTGTTTACATGATTATTTGGCCATTTTAACAGTAGGAGTTTGTGTGTTTTCCCATATTTTATACATATATGTTTTTAAAAAGAAGCAAAAAGTCCACTGACTACCCTTTTCTGTAAAAACAAGCCCTGTGACACTTTATCTGTGAGTCAAAAGCATCTCAGTGTTTACAGCAGCGAACACCATGCATTACTCTTTAATTAGTACAGTTCCACATAGAGGCATGAAGGCATTTCTCTCTGTAATCAGATTTTTTAGACATTTGTCTGATAGCTTTTCCTCTTTTCCGTTTTTGTGTGTGTGAAGGAAGATACCTCTAGGTCTGTCGTCACTGGGCCGAGTGACCAGAATGGAACGTTTGACATGAAAACGTTTCCACAGGGGCACGTGCTGCATGTGGATGTTCCCAGAGTTCAGCTTCTTGTGGTCTGAATATGAAATTAGGCTGACTTACTGCCATGACAGTCAGGCAAAAACCTGAAACACCATGCCCATTTGATACTATTTACTTTTACACACCTAAGAATGTAAATGCGATAGGATAGGCCAAAAGGCCCACTGTGGAAGATTCTGGCTCTGTCTAGCTCTCCTATAGAGCTTTCCTAGTAACTGTCTGTTTCCTGGAATTTCCTCCATGCTCTTGAGACAGCACACATTTTGGTAATGGCACATATTAATCTGACATCATGGACGACTGGGACTATTTTTGCAACCCCTGTAGGGTCCAGGTATCACCACCTATGCTATGCCTTCTAATGAGTCTGCCTAAAGGAAGCATGTATAATGTAAACAGAATGGGTTCCAGCATAGAACTCTGTGGAACTCCATAATCATAGGACTCCCCTTTTACACGAGCAAACTGGACTTTGTTATATAGATATAGACAGATATCATTTAAAACACTTCAGCGCAGTACCTTTAACACATATGGCATGTGTTAAAGTAAAATATTAAAGCATGTCTATAGTAAAATATTGTGGTTGACAGTATCCCGGCTGTGTCCTTAAGCTTCCCTTATAATTATTCCCGTAAATCCAAGCGTGGATTACCAACCAGGCTCAGTGGATGACTGTCCTGTCCACTTTGCCTCCAGGTTATCTTTGCGTGAATACATTAGTGGTAGTTTGATTAAAGGCAACTAGAACTGTAAGGGTCAGACAGTCAATCCTGTCTTACTGTGTATCTTGTGTTATTGCATGAAGTCAGGACTTATCTACCCAGTCTTAGCAATGAAGACTGAAAGCACTGGGAAAGAACCAGGATTTTCATTTGAACTATGTTAAAGTTCACTGATTTGTTTGTTATAGCATTTTATACTAATTAAGAACAATATTCTGCTAATGTCTTAATTTATTTTTTCTCTCCAAGGCATATAAATTAAGGTTTTTTTAACAGGAGCACCACCAGTAGTAGTAAATAAGATCACTAGACTGGGGGACAACAGGCATGCCCCGGTAATGAGTTAACCAACTTTTTTTACTGGGTCGACTTGACCGAATCATTAGCAGTACAATCTCACAAGCAAAAAGGTTTGGGGTTCAAACCTCTTGGACAGCAAGGCTTTTCTGTGTGGAGTTCTTGGCTGTGACTGTGTTGGTTTTCCTCCCCCGGTTACTGTATAGAATAAAGCACTCTGTGAATGTGCCTTGTAGTCAAAAGCGTGCAGTCAGTTAAACTAGAAAAGTGGTATTTTGGTGCTAGGTCATTGTGTTAAATAATCTTTAAAAGCTGATAATAAAACTGCTCCTTTTTGCCATAGGAGCTACTCAGTTTGGTCGTACAAATATTAGATGAACGTCTGTTAGTCTACTTTTTTCAAGTTTTCTTGGAGTCCACCTGAAGGTTGTACACTTAGTTGTGCAGTGTAATGTAAGTCAGTGTCTTCATAAAAAATAGTTATGCATGTGGATGTCCACAGGAAGGGTAATTTCAAACACTCGTAGACCTCAAAAGTAAATGCAGTAAAGTGTACAGTGTGGTTTTGTTTCCTGGTTATTGACTGGATATGATTTTAATGTGACATGACAAGCAGTAATGTAGCGAATACCTGTGAATTTCAGGTGTATATGCATATTTTGTATTGAAACATGCACAACAACAATGTTGAACTAGGAGTGAGCACGTGAAACAGCATTTAGTCATGAGGCTGGCTACAGCAGACCACTGGGGCTGATGTCAGCCCTGCGGTATGTGCCTGCCGGGCTTGGCTGTAAGCTGACCCCCCCTCTATTTTGCTTCTATTTCCAGGGCGTGAGCGGAATGTCCGTGGATGAGAAGTCTGAAGCCCCCATGTATGTGTATGAGTCAACAGTTCATTGTACCAATATCCTCCTCTGCCTCAACGACCAGCGGAAGCAGGATATCCTGTGTGATGTGACTGTCCTGGTGGAAGGCAAGGAATTCCGAGGACATCGGGCTGTGCTGGCTGCGTGCAGCGAGTATTTCCTCCAGGCGTTGGTGGGCCAGGCAGAGAATGGCTTGGTTGTTAGCCTTCCTGAAGAGGTAAGTGTATCTATCGTATTGTTTCCCCTGACAGGTTTTGGTTGCAAGGGTGCAAAGGGTGCTGCATTTTAGACAATGCAACAATAAAAACTCCTTGCTGGCGCAAATGCAAAAACAATAGCAATAGCTTTTGCACACTTGCAGACAATCTTTGACTATGCCTTCTATCCACTCCCACCTCAAGCTAAAACACAGAACTCTTAACAACTCATGTGTTTTTAGCACGTAAAAATCAACAAGGAAGGTTGCCAGTTTAGCTCAGTGTGTTGAGCCGCTGGCTTGGGTTCAAGTTCTGTCTCTCTCTCTCTCCCTCTGCTTTCCTGTCATCTCTTCACTGTCTCTGTCAATAAAGCTGATAAAAGACAAAATCTTACATGGTAATACTGTGATGATTTTCTATGGTTATAATTCAAATATGGCTTATACCTGCACAATACATCCAAACAAGGAACAAAATATACACCCTGGGAGATGGCTCATTAGGAATACCACGGTGTTTCATAGAGGGAGGGGTCATTTATGGCCAGGTGTGATTCTGTTTTCGTTCAGTAAATCATTCTTTGATCTTGATGATGTTGTAGTGTGTATATAGTGGATAATTATGCTTATCTAGATCACTTAGAGCTGCTTTGGAGTGCCCTCAGACCATAAGGAGGAAGCTGAAAGCTAAATAAATAAGCGAAATAAATTCAAACATACATTACAAAGGACCCTAGGGTGGGGCAGGTTATCTACATATTTAAAACATATTGTAATATGTCACACCAGCTATGTAATACATTATATATAATTTATTCTGTGAACATGAATCTGTCCCAGGACCTCCCCACCCTTCCACATACATACATGGAGAGCATCTAAATACTTTCTGTCACTCCGATGAATGTATCAGGAGCAATTGCCCAAGGACACTTTGGCATGCAGACTGGAGCACCTAGGAATTGAACCACCTGCCTTCTGAATAGTTGATGACCTTCTCTACCTTCTGAGCCACAGCCACCCCAAAGTAAGACTCAGTATGACATATGGAATTGGTGTGGACGTGGCTTGCAAAGTGGCTTGCAGATGTGCAAATGTGCGCTTAAGTAGCACATACTTTGTGAGATTTGTTACCTATTGAGGAATCAGCTGATGCGGGCTTGCATCAAGATCAGATGAGCTAATCTCATCTTTGTGGCTTGGCTCAGCTGTTGTGCTCAAGAAAAATGCAGCTTATTAGGGTCAGGAAACTTTGAGACGCTTGAGGTCTGTGACCTTAACGTCTAAATTCAGGTCATTTCAATTGCAACACAAAGTATATATTTGAAGTATTTGATTATCACAATGCAACATTTGCTTTCACACATCTAGCACGGGCACGCTACAACAGCTAGCTGTGTCAAGATTTATCAAGGACACAAATGCTAACACAACAAGAAAGTTTACTGAAGAAAAGCAAAAAACTTCAGGAAAGCAAAAAGTACAAAAAGGACTTAAGAAATATTCACATGGAAACCTGGAAAGTAAAAAAGGACACGACTGTATTGATGCAGATAATTACTAAAGGAAGCAAAACAAACGGTGATGCACAAAGAAAGTCACTCCAAAAATAAAAAAGGAAGTAGATGCACATAGGCCAACAGTATTAGACCACAGAGAGAGATTCACAAGAGACACAGGGAAAAGGAAAACACTAGGAAACACAATGAAAATACTTCAATCCTGACTCCAAGACAGAAACATGTAAAGAAGCTGTACGTGTGGACAAATAGCAAAGAAAGGAATATAGAGATCCCTAGTGCAGTTCCAGGAAAAATTGATATTACTCTTTAAGATGTTGTATCTGGGTTTAAAGACAGGAAAAAACAAAGCATTGTTTTATGCCATTTAAAGAAGGAAGTTGTTAGGACAAAGCAGAGGTCTGGGGAAGTTTTCTTTTATGTTTTGAGATAAAATCAGAAGTAGTCACTTGATTTGGATTCATCTTGGTCGCTCTCTCTAGGGGCTTGGCCAGCCCTTCGGGTTTCACAGTGGTACTACCAAATATCCCAGAATTTCTCCTGAAATCTATCTGCTTCTGTTTTAATAATTTATTACTTCTCAGCCACATGTACTGATTTTCTCTTCAGGTATTTTGTTTGTTTTGCTTTTTTTTTCCTGTATTCTGTTGCTGTAGAACATAGGCGACATAGATATTACTGCGTATTTTTATTTGTTCTCTAAATAGCATCAAAAACATTAGCTAGTTTAGCTTAAATCACTAGAGATTATTAGCTAATTGTAACCTTCTGCTAGGACATCGCTATTTGCCAGCCAAGAAACTGATGTACATTATTATTTTAGTTTGTTAAAAAATTCTCTTCCTTTTCTGATCAAATTGGGCTTCAGCATTTATTTACAGTACAGCTCCAGATCCAGGTGGCAGCAAGTCAAAATGATGTTACCTATCATTTGTCTAGCAGCAGCCTGCATTCAGCTATAAACTGATATTGATCGGTTAATGTCTTTTATTCACTGTAACATTTAATTTTTGGGTGGCGGCACAAAAAAGGGAGAGAGCAAAAGAAACAGGCGAGAGTGGACACGTAGTCAAAATCACCAAAAAGGATAAAGCTTTGGCTTCCGTTTTACCCACAACGATTGTGCATTGCCCACTTGCGCTTATGATAATTATTGTAAGATTATATTTTTGATATTTTCTAGTTTGTAGTTGAGTGATGAGGATGGAAAAGAAAGGACAGATTATACACGAAATAGTGAAGTCGGCTGGAGAAACAAAAGTTATTTTTCACAAAGTCGTTTTTTATGTATTTATGTATTTCACAGCTTTGTGTGTTTTCCAGTAGCACACTTAAAAAATGCCACTGGTCATTCTGAAGAGAACACATTGATATGAATGGGAGCTTTTTACAGGATTCACTACAAACATGGCTGCCACTACATTGCTGTGATGGACTACAAATCTGTTCTTCACTCATGAAATTAGGGTACACCATGCTCTGTGCTGAGTCTGAGTTTGCATGAATTCAAAAGCTTGTTGTGCATGTTTCTCATCTTGTCGGGTTTGCTGCAAATAGTTAATTAACCTCTTTAACGACTGCGTCTTTGCCTTGCATTTGATAACTAATGGCTGCACCCTAAAACTGCTGGATTAGATTTAAATTTCTGCTTATTCACTCTGAATTATTATTCTTAGACACTACAATAGGTCATCCAGCTAAATAGGTTTGGTTTTGAAGGTACCATTGTCATGTTGATGACATTTGCAAACAGCCTATGACATGAATATTAATTACTAGGCACTGCATGCATGACATTATGATTGGGAGCTGAGACCCCCTAAAAGTTTGAACCTAGAATCACCCCTGCTATGGGATAAAGATTCAGGGAAAGGTGTGACAAAGTGCTGATATTGCCAATTATCACCTGCCAGCTGCTGCTGGTGCTGATGCTAGAGGCATGTAGCACTTTGAGGTGAGATCAGTGCCACCTTGGGTTCTGTGCTCATCAGGTTCAGCAACACTTCTCACTCTTCCTCACCTCAGATCTCACACTGTCGCTTTAAACAGAGGTACTTCAGAGCTCTTCAGCCGAACACATGATAAAAGCATCTCGCTGATGTATTGGTGTCACACATTCATATTCCTATAGACATGCGGTGCTGTGAAAACTGGGGCACATCCCACTTGTGCTGCAGCTCCTCACTGGGGCTAGCGTGCATTAATAAAGTAATGCCTGCCAAATGACTTTGTTCCTGCACTTACTGAAAAAGAAAAATGAGCTGTGTTTTTTTTATCTGTTTAACTCAAAGAAAGACTGCTGAGAATGGCTCACGTGTGTTCAAATCAGCATCCCTGTAATTAAGTGATTGCGTGCTTGAATGATGCACCAGCTGCTTTGTGTTTCAGGTGTGACACAGAGTGTAGAAAGTAACATCTTTCAAATGCAGTCTTTAATGTGCCACAAAGAGTGAGTCTCACTGGGAATTTTTCCCTTTTTATTTCATTTGATAACGCATCCTATATTATTCACATTTTATCAAAATGGCAGGACAACACATGAATATGAAGGATCTTACATACATGAACATTAATTTGTTCTGGAGAATCTATGAATACGGATATAAACGTCAGTCAGTGTTATAGAATAAAGGTGATCACTCCCTTTTACTCTAAAGTGCACCCAAACAGTGCAAGCAGAATTTAACCAACAACATAACAGAGACACCAGAATCCTTCGCTGTAGGGTTTCAGGTTTTTCCTTTATTTGTCAGCTTGTGTATTTATAGTATTTTTGATATAAGACACATTTGTAATGTAGAATGGTATACAATAAAAAATCAAACTGTCACTTGTCAGGTTTTTTTTAGTCTGTTCATCTATTTTTTAATTTTAACAGCTTTCTGTGGTTCTTCTTTAGTATATCTCTCTAACACTGCAGACATGATGTTCCAGTAATGTGACATCAAGGTTTTTTTGATGTTACATTACTGTTGTTTTACTTTCAGTGACTGAAATCTGCTGAGGCATATCTGCCTCCAGTCTGAATGTCACATTTTCTCTGTCGCTGGAGTGGCTAGCTCAACCCTCGCTGTCTGTGTCAGCTGTGAGCAGCAGCCTTTACCTTTGCTACATGTGTTCAACACTTAACTGACACTCAGGTGTATGCAGTCAGGTGCTCCTTCAGCTATAGAAGTCCACCGCCAATGATAGGTGGAGTAGCCAGGTCTCTCATCTATAAATAATGTGACTGTGGGCTTGCACAGGTGACTCTAGTTCATCATAGGGATAAAAAAGCAGAAGCATGGTGGGCCCATAACCCAGAGGTCAATTGATGGAAACCATCCTCTGCTAGAATGGTAGAATTGTTTCCTCTGGGATTAATGCAGTATTATAATTCTGGGGGGAAAAAAATAGGTATTATTTAAAAAAACACATGCAAACTCCCAAAGAACCACTGGCTAAAATCCCATTATACCACGTGAAATTTAAAATAAAAATAATGTGCAGTACATCGTTACATACTCATTTTCAATACTTAAACCCTAACCAACAAGTCAAGGTAAAAGTAAGGGGAGAGTAAAAACAAAACAAGCAGTTTACCAAGTACATTACTGGTTCTGTCATTTTTGAGCCATAAATGAAATGAATTAGCTGCATCTGTTTGCTTATAAAAGTAGAAATTATGAATTTACGTAGTTTAAATTTGACTCTGTCTGTGGCTGACAGAGTTTTGGACACATCAAAATTCACAAAATATTTCATCCTCTACTGTAGCCTATGGCAAGATGGCATTATAATTATGCCCCAGTATATGATCAGCTAGAAAATTACATTGTTTTGTTGTTACAGTGTTTTCCCACCTCTAAGCTGACACTTGTTCACCTGGTCCTTAAAAGCAACTTCTTGCAGCAATGTGAATAACTGACTGTCTTGGTATGAAAGCAAAGACAGATGTTTTGTGAAATCAGTGTCATGTGACTATTGGAACAGAAAAGCATTACGTTCCACTGTGATTTTGTTACTTATAAATAAGACTACAAATAGTTCTTCAGTCATCTTTTTCCAAGCTTTACCAGGCAGTTGTTGTTGCCTACAGGATGTTTTTTTTAAATCACCTACAAGGCAAAACATTTTGAGGTACTCCATCCACCAACTCAGCTTGATTAAGGACTCCATCTGCAAAATGCATCTGAAGGTGTCTCACACAGTCTGGCCCCATACCAAGCACTGGTGCTGAACAATCACATATATAGCTTGTTCGACAGATGGTGGTAGTAAGAGCCCAGAGACAGACCCCTGCCTTCCTTAAAGATGGGGATTAGGAGATGAAGAGGCGGCTTTACAGGAATGAGCTTCAGTGGGAGTAGTGCTCACCCAACCCCCTCGATACAGCAGGGAGCCTCTCTTTGGGCCCCAGTGTATTCAAATGCCACCAGTGGCATCAACACCCAGCCAAATCCATCTAAGCTCACCATTGTGCCACAGGTAGCCACTGCAGTATTGCCTTCAACAAGAGGTGTCACCATTCACAAATGTTCTTCTTTTCAAACTGCTACAACATCTCGCTCTGTATAATCTGTGAATCTCTGAGCTTTGGTATTGACATATCATCAAAATGCTGGTAAAAATCAACATGAACTCATGTATTCAACCCAGCTACGATAGCAGCAGGACAATGTGTCAGAGGTGCACAACCTTCAGAAGTAGTCGATATGGCAACAGCTTTGTCCTTTGTTCTTTGTCCTTTGCCAGGCACTACGGGACAAAGTGCAAGTGGTAGCAAAGAGTGGCGACACCTATTGTTCAGGAGAATACTGCCTAACTGCACCACAACACACGCAAAGCGACTAATGCATATACTGGCACTTTGGGCCATTTCTCTGCCAGGACTAGAAATGATATAGCAAAGACGTATCATTCCTAAGATGCTGTTTTGAGTGTGCCAGGCAGAGTAGAGGAGTATAATCCCCATGTTTATGGTCTTTGTTTTTAACCTCGATAACCAGGCATTCCATCAGTTTGGGCTCAGCAAATATTCTATGGAAGCGTGGTGAATAAACGACATTTGCTGAATGTCTTGTTCCTAGCATTTTATTTAGGTTTTCTACATTTTTGGAGAAAACAACACTATAATCACAATCTTGCTGTGTCTTAAACAGTGGAGGTGAGGTCATGTCCTCCCGGTGTCTGGCCTGCACTGTAAGCTGTACTGGCAGCAGATTAGACATACACTATCTGATTTAATCCAGTGTCAGGGGAGGTATACTTCCCCACAGCTCAGCACCAGGAACGTCTGAGCTTCTGTTGCCACTGAGGATGACACTTTCCTTATGCTACCAGTTGTCTCAGCATTACAGAGATGCTGTACTCAGTATCTCTGGGCACACTATCAGGGGAATTGGAAAACAAGACACAGCTGAACTAAATCTCATAATGTGACAAGGGGTAGTGAAATTAAAAGCAAGGTACAAGCATAGTTTTATTGTATTCGCTTATGCTGCAGCTCTGCGCTCCATCTGCAAGGTGAATTTCCCACTTCTCAGACTTATCTTATCTTATGTCATCTCAACATACAGTAAAGGGCCTGTTTCATTTCCATTAGGGCTTCTTACTGTTTGTTTGAGCACACAGAGAATAATGCCAGGTTCCTTCAAAAGCTACTGTCACCAATAGAGATGGAGTGTTTTTCTCTTTTGCAGGGGAAGCACTCATTGTGATGCTATGCCATGTCCTCATTAACATGCATGACATGCAGGAATTCACTGGAGGACATTTGCATAAATTATAGGAAAGTAAGTGCAAGTGCTGGGTGAGGGCAGAAGGAGAGAGAGCCGGTGTAGTATTGTTTGTTTATGAAAGGATATTTGGCAGGTTTCCTAAAGGTGCCATGTGAATTGTCCGTGTGTGTATGATTTGTCACTGCTTGTAATTTTCTGCCCTGTAATGTATGATCTATCCACTTCTGATGCAGAGCAGGGCTGTTACCCTAAAATGGGCCCAATCTGTTGCACTGATTAATTTGTTTCTTTGTGTTAAGTTGTACACTTACCATGACTTTCAGCTGTTAGCAGCACCAGTGAGAAGGAAGCTCTCTTCCCTCCCCTACTGTTCTCCCTTTAACAGGTAGTAACAGTCTCTCTTTATCTCATTTCTTCTGTGCTAGTTCTATATACCTTCAGTATTTAGTCCCTCCCTCCTTCCATC
This sequence comes from Oreochromis niloticus, assembly GCF_001858045.2. Lineage (NCBI taxonomy): Eukaryota > Metazoa > Chordata > Actinopteri > Cichliformes > Cichlidae > Oreochromis > Oreochromis niloticus. The sequence goes on along the minus strand of NC_031980.2, from coordinate 29,108,179 downwards.
CTTTGTTGCACCTTTTACACATTCCTTCATTAGGTGGCTGTGCTGGTTGTAACAGTGGCGTAATCACATATGGTGCAGGGCACACATAAAGATGTGCTCCTGCAGGCAGCAGCTGCTGATACTAGCTGAAAATAGATTCCTAGTTCACTCAGCACTTTTCCTCCAGCAACTTTGCTGTTAATGCAGCAGGTCGGCCACTCAGCCTCACTTAGGCTGCCACTGTCACAGCAGATGTACAGAGTGTAAAGTTGCAGGACACAAGAGGCAGATTGTTCCCCAAAAAAAATTGGCCTTTTATTTGGCCAAAAGTGAAATAAATCCTGCAGATAAGCAGATAAGTTCTTATCCTACAGAATTGTGACTTTAAGATAATAAATCTGTAAAGGAGCCTTATAATGCAGAAATTAACATACTGTCATCAAGATGATTTAAGATGCAACAAGAACGGTAGCAGTGTAAAAGACACACAGTCTGTCACTTTAGTTTAAAAAAAAATAAGAAGGTAAAGGTGAGAGTCAGAGTTAGAAGAGTTCATTATTGGATAAATACAGAAGTATGTTGTTTATTAGTTGTGCTGTGCTCATTAGCAGATAGTCTAGTCAAAGCCCCTCCCTCCACCCCAATCTGTCACAGTTGAACACACTCACAATTACTCTAGCAGAGGCACACTCACCATCACAGATACAGCATCAGCAGTTTGCTTTTAACAATGACTGATGTCAGTGATTGTGCTCAGAAGTCTGTTGAGCAGGAACCCACTTTAAGGTGCACTGCAGCAGAGGCATCTTTTAAAGCTATTAAAACTATTACACCAAATGTTTACATTAATCCATTGTTGAGTACCCTTAAAACTTCTGTGACAACTCTGGGATTGTGCCGTAGTTTTGATAAGCAGACACCTTTTTTTTTTTTTGAAAAGGATAAACCATCATTCATTACCTGTCTTAGAAGTCACCAGATAAACTAAAATATTATAGAATTCACACATCTTTTGTATATGTATCTTTCTTTTGATTGTACCTGCGCTTGTTCTCAGTAGAGGCTTCCTCAGGTGGATGGACAATACTCCAGGTGCTGCTTTAATGTGTTACTATACTGACTTTGTGACAGCTGGTCATGTATATTTAAGAGCTGCAGAGCCTCCAAGTTAAATGATTGGTCCTAATTTTTACCATTGGTGCAGTTTTTTTCTGCAGAAAACTGTGATAATGTGCACATTTAAAAAAAAAAATTAAAAATAAATTATTGGTGTAATCTAAGTAATGGGTATTCATATTCTAAACACTTATATCTATCGATCATAAACAAGACTATTTGTAATCATGTCACAGCAACACAGAAACTCAGTTAAACTAATTATGCAAGTCAAACTTGCATAAATTCTATTCATATAATATTGACATTAACATTGGAACTCTATATAATAGTGTCACACAGGCTGAGTCAGAAACCCAACTGGGATATATTTCTAGTTGTGAAAGGGCAGCTGAAAATTCTGGAGAAGAAGAATTTTGAGCTTTACAATGTGAAGTCATTTACTCGTAAGAGAGACTTGTTTTAATTAAGCAAGAGTGATCCATGAAAGATGAAATGTTATTGTTATAATAGTCAAAATTAAACTTCCATAAAATCCCAAATAAGGATTATTTTTTTGGAAACCTGTAGTAAACTTTAATTGAAAACATACACTACATTAATATATTTAGTGATAAAATAAACATTTTACACTGTATTTCATTTAATTACAATCTTTTTTTAAATATAAATTTTAGTCATCAATTGCAAAACAGTTGTTACTGTAGACACTTGTGCTGTAATTCATGAGGTAGACTCACCTTTTCCAGTCTATATGCTAAAGTGTCCTTGGTTAAGAACCTGAAACCTAAAATAATTACTGATTTATCACTGATGTGTGCCAAAGAAATCCCTGATTTTAATTTAAACTATGTGGATGTGAGCAGTGGAAAATTCTAGAAAAACTCCAGGAAGTTCTTAAATTGTAAATGAATATGTTGCTCTGTAGTATAACAAGAAATAATCCAAAACAAGAGTAAGACTCTCTCTAGGTTCAAATGACATTTTTTCTGCTAGCTCGTAACTGTTGGACTGATAAAAACCCTGATATATGGCAGTTTGTATCTTCTTCATTGCATAAAAGCTCAAGATATATGTACATATACATACTACAGTGCTCTTACTTGGACTACTTTCTGCAGAGTAGCTATCTGAGTAATGGACATAATGAACAACTAAAGTTGAATATTTTTGTTTTATTTGTCTTTTTTCTTTTAGTCTGAAATACACTCAGTTGAGTGGCATTATTTGCTGGTATATTTATATTATATTTATTGTATTATATTATCTATCTATCTAGTTTATATTACAAGTACATTGTCAATTTGATATTCTTACAGTTGTTTGAACTACTTTTTATGAAGAGCTTTAGTTGCTTTAGGTTCTTGGGTGATGCAGCACATTAGAGCTCTGAAAATGTAAAGTGGATCCACTGAAACATTGAAGCTTACTGTCCCACAGCCTGATAAGAGAGACATGGAAATCACTTCAGTTTGTCGCACATCAAAGTGAAATGAATGTGACTGATTAGGAGGGTTAGGTATTGCTGTATTGTTGTTGCCAGGAGTATGAAAGAGGTAAGTAGAATTAAGTAGAACACAGCATTAATATACCACATTTAGTGCACTTTGTGGTTTTGGTCAATTGCGACTCAACAACTTATTTTTTACTGGGTTTTTTTGTTTGTTTTTTAAAGAATCTACAAAATTTGGTTCTTTCAGCTGATTTTAAATCCAAATTCTGAACAAGACGGGCTCCTGACAGTTTTAGTTTTTATTTTCTTCTTCATTCATTTGCAGACTATGTGCTGTTTTAGGGTTTGAGAGCAAAGATTAAATATAAAGTTCCAAATTAGTACAAATTTGATGTGAGGTCAGCAAGTACAGTAGTCATTTTTTTGGATCATAGCAAACAATAAAATTATTATAAATTTGTTCGCCACCAACAGAAAAAAAAACAAAGAATAAAACTCCATGGGGATCTACCCTTGTAAGAAGTGAACCACCTTTGTAGTGCAGAAAACCCAGGGTGAAGTTACCTGGATAAGCCAAAATCTGGAGGGTTGGTGGTTCAAACCTTGGCTGCTCCACTCTGCTAATAAATATCCTTAGATGCTGGATACTAACTCTAAGTTGCTCTCTGATGCTTCCATCAGAGTGTGAATGTGTGTGAATATTAGAAAGCATTTAAGCTAAAAAAAAAAAAAAAAAGGTTTTTGTGTTAAAGGCATGAATGAGGCGTGATGTATAAAGCCCTTTGAATGCTCAGGAAGAGTAGAAAAGTGCCATATAAAAACCAGTCCAGTGTGAAGTGTTAAGGCACTGGTAGTCAAAGCAGTTTCCCCAACAGTCCTTATAAAAAGCAGATTGTTGCTGCTGCTCTCTGGGGTGTCTGACAGTGACTGCGGGACCTTTGGAAGCTACTGCTGTTCTAGCACGCCGAATACCAAGGGTAATTCAGCTTCTTGCTTCCCCCAGCAAAGGCAGCAAAACAACTAAACACTGGGCTTATTAAACCCACATTGTGTTACTCATGCTTTTCATCTACAAGCATCTGCTAAATCCTTTAAGAAAGACTTTATATTAATGGACTCTGAAAAGTAGCTTCTATCTCATTCCCTTCGCACCTACACCGTGTTTGTCACCAGTGAAGTAACCTAACCTGTATGTACCTAACCTAGCCTGGGATACACCTGCAGGGACTGGTTGGTAGAGCCAGAGTAAAGAGCTGAACACAACCTAGTGTGAATCTGATGCTGATCTCCATAAAGTATACAAACATGGAATGGGAAGCTTCCCTCTATTAGCCAATGCCATATAGTAACAATGGGAATAAGCGGAAGTCATACAAAATGTGAAAGGAAAAGTGTTTCTTATGTATTATTATCCAAAAAGTATTCATTTGTTATCAATATTAAAACTTTCGCTATAATCTACTGTTCAGTTTGTGAAAATCATGCTAATTCTTTTAAGAATTACTATCATATAGCTTTGAAGTACAGATATTTCTTTGTTTTAGAGTTCTCAAGTCAAGGGTAAAAATAGGTAACTAAACATAAACCACTGCATGTGTTTATACATCTCACTGCAAATAATAAGAATTTTGCAAATACAGCAGTGGCAGGACTGTAGGCAAAGCCAACTCTATATGACTGTGGAGCAGACGTGTTGATGCTGGAATGTCCCACAGATTGGTATTATGAACACAAGGATGGACACAACGCACCTATGTCCAATATGGCACCAGATCTTCTTTTACTGCTGTATAGAATGCTCAGTGCTGGCCCAATAAAAAGATTAACCAGTACTTTGCAGTGTTTTTGTATGTCATTGGAGCTGTCAGTTTGTCTCACCACACTCCAAGTGCTCTGAACAATAGCTGCGCTGATAGTAATGCTGGCAATTTCCCTGTTTTTTGCAGGTCACTGCCAGAGGATTCGCCCCATTGTTGCAGTTTGCCTACACTGCTAAGCTGTTACTCAGCAGAGAAAACATTCAGGAGGTCATCCGCTGTGCTGAATTCCTGCGCATGCACAACCTCGAGGACTCATGCTTTCGCTTCCTGGAAGCTCAGCTGCGCAGCGAGGAGGACGGCTTGCTGCTTTGCCACAAGGTGGCAGGAGAAGCAAATAACTTGGAGGATGAGAACATGCAATCAGAAGCAGAAAGGCCCACCTCCCCCATGGCCCGAAATTGTGCAGATGCCCTTACTTCGTGTCGAGACCCCGACAACGATCGGCTAACGATGGCTATGCCTGGTAACTTCACAGATAGCCGGCCAGATTTCGATCGGCATGGAGCATCGGATCTGCCGCGATGCCCCAAGTACCGGAAATACCAGTGGGCTTGCAACAAGCACAATAATGACTCCTCCTCACATACCAGTACCTCAGGTTTTCCAAGCACATTAAAGGAGACCACCATTAGTGGGGCAGTGGCAAATCAGGGCACACTGCCTTTGGCACAGATCAAAGTGGAACCACAGGCAGAGGAAGAGGCCATTCCTTTGTGCCTGTCAGGAGATGAGCAGGACGCCAGGGATAAGGATGTCATAACAGCCATGGAGATGGATAACCCTATATCTGTAGAAAGAACCAAGAGACCCAAGTCCCCTTCCTGCCTGCGAGCCTTCTTCAAGAAAGGAGTTGACATCTCCAGTCTGCCCAACACATCACAGCAGCTATTCGCCAATAGACTTATCTGCCCCCAGGACAAAGGAAACTCTCAGGGAGATCATAAAAAAGACTTAGGCCCTTTCACTGGGGAGGTGGCTCTATCTGTTGCATCCCCAAAAGAGGTGGATGGTTTTCCTGCTAGTTTGTCCCACAAATCAACTTCCTGCGATGGGGTTTGCAAACAGGAAGTTGAAATCGACCGCCGCAGTGTCATATTTTCCTCAGGGGCCTGCAATCGCCTGGGAAACCCAGCGCATTCCTACCCTGTTGGGAACTCTTTGGAGATTGAGCTCTCTGAGCACATGACAAAGGGGCTGTGGGCTGGAGCTAGCCATTCCCTACCCACCTCCCAGTCCTATTGTCCCAGCACCGCTTCTTCTGAGCCCCAAGTCCTGTGCCGCCCAAGGCCCAACACCAGCTGCCCAGTGCCAATAAAAGTATGCCCACGCTCACCACCGTGTGAGACTCGCACCAGAACTTCCAGCTCCTGCTCCTCATACTCCTACGCAGAGGATGGCAGCGGAGGGTCTCCCTGCAGCCTGCCCCAGTTTGAGTTCTCTTCCTCACCATGCTCTAATGTGGCTCGCTGTCTCAATGTGGACCAGCAGGAGCAAAGTGTGGGAGGAGAGGTTGTTTTTAACCAGGTGAGGCCCAAGATCAAATGTGAGCAGTCCTATGGCACCAACTCTAGTGACGAGTCGGGCTCCTTTTCAGAGGGAGACAGCGAGTCCTGCCACGTGCAGGAGCGAGGATCAGAGGTGAGTATAAAGCATTGTTTTTTACATCTAACACTAATTATATTGAATTTACCCGCTCTCCATTAGCGATAATTAAATCATTGTGTAGTAAAAGGAGTGTTCCAAGCAAGATTTACAGCAGCACAAACTGTCACGGTACTGGGTCTTTGTTTCGTGTGTGTTTTAGTTGTATTCTTTGGTTATTGTTATTCACAGGTTTTGGTTCTGCTTGTGTTATATTTCTGTTCCTTTGCCTTTCTCGTGTTCCTCGTCTTGTCACTCTTGTTTCCATGTTCCCTCTGTCTTCCCAGTCAGTTGTGTCTCTGTCTCAGTGTCTAGTCTGCGTCTTTGTCCTTGTCTTGTGTTTCCTGTTTTACTTTGTACGTCTGTGCCTAATTTCAGTGTATCTAGTTTTGCTTCCCCTTGTCTTGTTATGTCTGATTAGTTCCAGCTGTGTTTCCCTTCTGTTTCCAGTTCCCTCATTACTCCCTTGTATATTTAAGCTTTGTGTTTTCCTTTGCCCTTTGTTGCATTGTACCTTCACCGTGCTGTGTTTTTCCTCCGTGCTTCTGGTTCTCTGTTTCCCGGTTTTCTAGTTTGAGCTTCTTGTTTTGAGTTCCTAGTGTAGTTTTCTTGTATTTTATGTTTGAACGTTCTCCAGCAATAAAGCTGCCGCCTTTAGTTAATCATTCAGTCTCCGACCTAGACGTGCTTTGATATTATAGATGCATTTTATGCATTTTCAGAGATGTGTGTCATGAGTCTGACTGTTAGAGCTGTCATTGGAGTGAGAGAATTTTGGTCCACTGAAGGGGTTGTTTTGTAACACCAGGCAAGGTCTTTTTTTTCAACATCTCTTGAAGGTCTAGTGTTGTCATCTGTACGACCTCTGTGTACGGGCTAAAGTGTGGTTGTTGTGGACGTCTTTTCAAAGTCAAACTTAGACTCATTCTAGACATCATTTTTGTACTGCTTCTATAGGCTCTGTAGTTCCATGTTTCCAGAGGGTGGAGGGCATGTTTTCTGTAGAGAAACAGTTATGTGTAAAGGTGTGATCAGCGGACATCTCCAAGATATGGCAGGCTTCTGAGCTAAAAACAAAAGTGAGCAGCTCCACAGTGGGTTTCAAATAGAAATCTCCTCAGCTTCTCACAGGCAGCTTGAAAAATGTGTGCATCGAAAAAGACTGTCGAGCAGATAGTCCAGTTTATACTGGACTATTATTTAAAATAAACCAGTTAAAGACCAACAGGAAAATGTAAAATAACAACAACAAAGAAACATGGGTACTGAATAAATCAGCAGGCTAACACATAATAAATTGTGTTTGTTTATAAATAATCTGTATTCATATGTATCACGTTCATAACAACATTGTTAATATTTATAAATTAAAAAAATTACATTTATTAATCATGTAAATTCCCTGCATCTGTCATGGATGTCCAGATGACATCCAAAAAAATGACCTGTCCAAAGTTCAAATGGTTAACGTCATACTGACGTCAAAGTTGGGTCATGGTTGGACGTCCAAATTGTGGAGCTGGTTTGGATGTTGTACAGATGTCCAGAATTGGACATAGACCAACGGAACCAATATATAGACAAGATCTGCACGTCAAGCCGACGTCCAATGTCTAGTGAGTAACCACCAGTGGTGCTAACACTGAGGCAGATGTGAGGGAGTCCATATTCAAAACTAAAAATATTTTGTTTTGCATCTGCTATTAACAAGCACAAGAGCTTCTAGGAGTGCCTGAAAAGCCTTCAGTTGATCCAAAATGCTACAGTGAGGGTACTGACAGGGACTAGAAAGAGAGAGCATATTTCTCTCATACTCTCTTCATTTGCTCCCTGTTTAATCCAGATTAAATTTAAAAGTGCTTGCTCCTAGGGAGGTCTTCTCATTGTTGGGGATTTCTCTATATTAATGTCTTTACCTATAAGGGGCCTTGAGCCAGTTGCTATTGTGTATCCCCAAAGGCTAAAACTGAATTGTTATTTTGTTGTAGTTTCATTTACGTAAGGACAAAACAGTTTTTTACAGATCTGTCTGATCTGTAATTTTACCCACTATATGATATGGTACTGATATGATAACAATAGGGGACAGTAAAGGTTTAGCGAGAGACCCTCACCTGGCCCCCATTGGCCACACTTCTACCAAGTTTTGCATATTGCAAAGTAATTTCAACCACTACTTTACAATGTCCTGTGTCAATACATTTTTAATTGTCTGGGGTTGCAGTGAGTTGGAAGTGAGTAGGTGTGACATTCATGATGGAGCCGTAACACAGCTCAACAGTGCTGACAAGCATAACAGCAAATCCTCTAATCACCCCACCCCATCCCTTCACATCCTCCTCCCTCAGTCTACCAGACTCCTAAATGTAGACAAGGCAACTGTTGTTTACCAGGTAAAGATCAGTGATGGACTCTTTAATTCTCAGAAAAAGTCCAGTCCTGGTGTAATAACATGCAGGAGATTTCCCATCTGAGAGAAAGATAATAAAATCAATTCTCAGAGAAGAGCTTTATGGCCTAAAAATGCTGATTTTTACAAGCAAAATGTGCATTTTCTACCCATGTTTGCGTGGCTTCTCTCTGGGTAAAGTCCAAAGACATGCATGTTAGGGGTTAGGTTAAGTGGTGGTTCCAAACTGCTGTTAGGTGTGAATCTGAGTGCAAATGATTGTCTGTCATCTGTCCAGGATGACCCTGATAAGGATAAACAGAAGAGAATAGATGGATGCATCTATTGATGAAAGTGTTAAGTGAAAACCTTGCATCTCCAAAATGTCTCTCTCTAAATATTTTTGTTTTATTGTATTTATTTATTTATTTTTACCTTGGATTAGTAGCTGTTAATAGCAGTAAATTTTACATATCTCAAATAAGCTGTGACACACTCCCCAGACAGCTGGATTGTACAGTCTTTTTGCTGTTGCAGTGTTTGAACTTATGACCTTTTGGCTCAGCAGGCTCCACCAGAGCACATGTCTTCTGATATGACATTCACTGATATTTGCTTGAAGTGTAGGCAGAATTGGTTTTGTTGAACTTGAGAGCAAAACGAGAGAGAGAGAGAGATAGTGGAGTGTTGCCATGGTGATTCATTTCACAGATCGAGATGGTGCGTTGCAAGGTTTGGAGCTACATGACAGGATTGTGCTTTACTGTGGAAAGAATTTTGTTCTGCTGCACAAACAGAGCTGTGAGATAAAGCAGCTTGGCAGTTATGAGTAGTTATCACCTTCACTGCACGATGCATACCAGCCTCTACCATCAGAGTTATGGGCCTTTGAAGGGCCTGCTAAATATGCCAGTGTAACATGGGATTAATTTACAGCACTGAGCTATAAAACCAGAAGAACAGCCTAAAAATTACATTTCAATTCCAATTGGTAAATTGGAACAACGGCGTTGTTTTAGTCACGCTACAGAACTAGCCACACACCAGTGGTGCTCTATCACCATCACAGTAGGCAAAGCAAGCAGTTATTGTCTAGTGAAATCGAAAAAAATCAACATCAATTAAAAATTGCAGAAGTAAAACGATCTCCCAACTTTTATCTCATTCAGCCCTGTGTCGTAAACCATTATTCATGCCTGTTTGCATCCATCCTTTAGATCACCGCCGTCTTGTAGCCGTACCTGAAAGCAGGATAAACTCAGCTTGACGACAGAGCAAATGAAATATGTATGGGATAGATTTCTGATGGTCATGTCTGTGTCCCATTAACAGTGGCTGGAGCTTGTGAAGCTTGCAGCTGTTGTTTGCACACAAGAATTCCAGATAAACTGGTGGTCTTTGACAGTAGTCTAGCACGGTAGGCATGCTGCTTCTAGCCTCTGTCATCACTGCTCTGAGATCAGTTATTATCTTAGCTAGCATTAGCAAATACACAAGGACTCGTTTATCATTTTAACAGAGTTTTCTCTTACAACATGTAAGACACCTTTAATATCTCATTTAGCAGGTTAATAATGACAGATTTAAAGATGAAGAGGGGAACCCCTGCTAGTAATGGCTTACTAACAGACAAACAAGTGCAGACTCCACCAATGTTTTCAGATGCATGTCTCTTAAAAATATCTTGGTTGACCAAATATACAAAGTTTAACCAGCTGTTTCGCTACTACACTGCCATCTTTTTTTATTAATAATGTGTCCTGTGTAATAACCACATCACACAGGGCACAATCCATTTACTTCAACTGTGATGTTTGAAATAAATGTCCAAGATAATTTTTAAAATGTATTTAAAATACTTTTAAATCAAGATGTAGGCTTGTGTTTCTGAGCTGATGTCCACACATAACAGCCGCTACAAGCATATCGTTTAAGAGATATGATGCATTTCTGTAGACTAAACAGGATACAAAACTGTCCCAGCTGCCACAGGGTGAGAGGCAGGGTACACCTCTGACAGTGTTGCCAGCCTCTCACAGGACCACTCACTTTATCCAGGATCTGGAGAAAAGCCTTACAAACACTGGGAGAACATAGCAAGATTTGTAGCATATTTAATAAATGAAATTGTGTCACTGATTGTTGCATTTATTGGCAGCGATTGCATTAGTGGTCTTGATTTGAGCTCTTTTGCGGTAGCTGTGCCAGAACCACGCGACTAGTCACTAGTCAAGTTAATAAAGAGACCTGAGAATTTCGATCACTCAAATCTACAGCTAATGCTGTGTTGGTTGCCACAGTCCTACCTGCTTATGACAGTGCAGGCAATTCTCCACTAGCAGCACTATCTAAGCTGAGCGTGTATCATGCATCTGGCGCAAGCAGCATTAGTACCCCAGTTTGTCTCCTGTATTTGTGGCTGTCAGACCTCCAGCTCCTGGCTGCGGTGTGGGCGTAAAGCTCATTCTCGCGTATAGTCTGGCCACAGCAGTGCAAATATTGATCTCAGAGCTAGTGGGAGGAATAAGGAAGTAGTCCTGATACATCAGCACATTGATGTTTTTTTTCTGTCAGGCAACACATAAAATAGGACAGGAAATGCACAGACCTTAATATCAGTTCCGCTCCCCTTGCACAATGCCAAAGAAACTTTACTCTAGTCTAGATATGATGTGGCTGTGGTCTAAATAAAGATTTGCCATTCATAATGTTAACTTTGGAGCTGTTTTTTAGGCGCATGCAGTAGTGATGCCAGTACATGAATAAGATGCCACATTAAATTTTTGGAACTGGTGCCTTTGTTACCTTACTATCTCCAGGCAATTGTAGGCAGTACATTAACATCAACTGGAAATAAAGTACTCTTTTAATTATTGTTAAATGTTGTAATGGAATCAGAAATATGATGGTAAGAACATCTAAGTAGGCAAAAATGAAAGATCCTTGTTTCAACTAGGAGGATGTTTGTTTATTGCTTTCCAGTCCATACTTTATAAGGGCAATACATCTAAAAACACAGGGCTGTCTGGGACACAGAAATGACTCCAGTGACTCTCGTCTTTGAGGCTTTGCATAAGTCCTGGAAGCACAGAGACATTTAGCATCCAATGGTAATCTGCAGAAATCTTGCAATGTTGACTTTGGCCACATTTTTGCAAATGGCAAACCAGTGTTGTGATGTTTTGTACCCACATTCCCAGTAATAGTGTCAAGTACTACAAGGTTTGTTTTTGGATTTTCTGTGATGAAGTTTGACACGCTTTTCTTATGTACCAACCCATTTCTTTATATCTGTTTACTCTGCAACTCATTATTTTGACAGTTAAATGTCTGATATTGTTTTTAATTTGCAGTGGCACTGCAGAGTGCTTAGAGTGGGACAGAACAGTTACCAGTGAATGTCTCTACATTATCATGATCTTCATTAAGAGCTGACTAATAGCATGCATGGGAAATGCTGCTCTACAATCTAATTTATAAGCAGGTGAGATGGGATTAATTAAACGCATGCAGAATTATAAACTGCACGTTCCAGTATAAAATCCAATTTTAATTTGGATTACATAAGAGACAAATATTACACGGACTTAGGCCAGAGCTGTCAACTAGAGACAATTTTAGGAAATTGCTTTAGGTTTTATAGAAACTTCCAGAGCAAATACCTTTGTGTGGGAGTAAAGTGAGGGTTGTGGTGGATTCTGCAGGTGGAACACAGACCACAGTGAACTGTCCCACTGTGGATGTTCCATCGAGGTGTCCCCCTCAAGCTTGGCTAGCAGGTCTCCTCATGGTACCTGCGTGTTGCTGACACCAAAGAAATCAAATCAATTTATATATAAAGAATACCGTACAAGGGAAGAAATCTTGTCTTTACATTTCATGCAGCAGTCATGAAAATTACATGAAACATTTTACCTGCGACCCTGAATTGGAGAAGTGGAAGTGGATGGATGGACGCTTTCTTTAAAGATAATATTGACATGGACTGGTACTTATACAGCATTTTATCCTATACCTTATGCATTTTTTTAACTTCCTACACACACACACGTTGGGGACACTTTTTTGTTGTATAGTATCTTGCCCATTCACATTTTGACCTGCAAAGTGTAACTGAACAAAGCAGGGACCAAACCACTGAGCTCTCGATCAAATACGACAAATTGCTCTTCCTCCTGAGTCCCAGTCGTGCCCATGTATTTAATACAGACATTATTATTTCAGTCCAGATCACTACAACCAAAGAGATTTCTGGAAAAATAAACAACTCACACCAATGAAGAATTCTAATTTTAACTACTGATTGCATTTTAGTAGTGTGTAATGTTTCATGTTCACCTGTTAAAAGGGATTTTTTTCTTCCTACTGTCGTCATTGGCTTCATCATAGGAGGTAATGTAAATGTTGGGATTTTCCCATGTTTGGTCTTTACCCGAAAATATAAAGAACCTCCAGGTTACAGTTGTAATTTGGCACTATATGAATGAAATTGCATCGAATTGAATCAAATAGCTTAAATGGTAACATCTGTAGTTAGTGGAGACAAAAGGAAATGCAGTTTAATATTACAGGTCAGGCAGTAATTGTCCTCTTCTATCATTCTGTCATTGGCCAGGCACAGAGCTGGTTAACTCTCTAAGAAGTTGGAGGTGTTTATTCAAATGAAGAGCTTCAACATTGCAACATTAAAAAGTAAATTACCACATCCTGCTTTACACTGTAGGCACTGTCATGAGACTGATACTGATCTGCAGCAAATGGAAAAAAAACAAAAAAAAACAGCAATTGTGTGGCAGTATTGTTAGGCTGACATAAGTACCCACCTCCTCATTGTTATTTTTTTTATTTATTTTTTTTGGTCTGCCTCATTTCACATCATTAAAAAGACATTGAGTCATGTTCATCTTGCTGTTTTCATGTTCTGGATTGTTCATATTCAGAGAAGCAGACAGAGAGGGTGATGTCCCACTGAAGACAACACTATAAGCAGTCAAATTTTAGTGCATGGTGTGCAAACACTCCAAATTTGTGAGAGAACTTGTCTCGTCTCTAATCGAAAGCATCACATAAATAATATTTGTATCCTGAATTTGAGACTGGAACATCAATTATTGTTTAACAGCACACGTCGCCCATGCCTTACACCGCACCGCTGCTGATAACAGATGAGCCCTACTTTTCACTCTGTACCCCATTTCCAGCATAATGACCCAGAGAAGTAGACTAAGGGTGGGGAGGAGAGCTGCAAAGAAATGTAAATCCAGAGCAGTTGGCTGTGAATTTATGACCATGGCTGAAGCGTACTCTGTCATCCCGGCTGTGCTGCTGAACTCGTTAGTGCGGTGGAGTGGTTATATTTATCCATCCCCTGTGTACTAGTGAGTAGTCGAGAAAGAAAGTATTACAAGGTCATGGCATCCCCTTCCCTCTTGTTCTTCTTTGCCTGTTTTGGCCAAAGATCCTATAGTAATCAGCACACGTTCCAAAGACATGAATGTCAGGTTAATTATTGATTCTACATACAAAGAACATAGAATAATTCACTAAATTGTTAAATTAGGCTTGTAGTTTAAATAGCTTGTGTGCCACATATAAATATTAGTCCGTTCCACATTATGGTACATAATCCTTCTAATCACAGACGAGGAGTCATCTTGCCCTTGGCTTTGTGTGAACCTGGCTGCTCCTGATGTTTCATAGGTCTGCCTGTTTTTTCTTTGAGGCTGGAGTTGTCGTGCCCTGGCGGAGCACACAGAGCTGAGTGTGGCCTTGAAAGCTTGCGTCATTATTTATTCATGTGTCTGCATGCAGATGTCGAGTCGAGATGAGGGTCCCTGGCAGCTCAGAGGGCTGTACCTCTAATGAGGAAACTCAAACCTTTTTCCTCTTCTAGAGACAGACTGAGATCTAAATTTGCTCTTCAGTGAGAAGTCATTTTGATTCTGTCATGGGTAGGCACAGTGCTTTATCCCCCTGAGTGCAGCGCTTGCACCAGGTGATGCCTCAGCCACCGCTGTACACAATCTGGTGGAGAAACAGAGCTGAGCCGTATCTGCCGTACCTCTGTCTGTAGTCATCTAAGTGTCCAGAGGTCTCAAGGGAGCATCTGCCGAGCTCAATCAGCCAAGTATAGTAGAAGCGTGGAGCTGCATCTCTCTCTAGTCTCTTCCTCCTTTGTTTGACTTTGTTCTTCCTGTGCTCCACTGAGGAAGCCACAGAGAGAGAAAGGGAAGGGGAGAGGAGAAAGGGAGAGCTGCAACTCCTCTCATCCCTGCCAAGCTCTCTGGCTGTCTTCCTCTGGCTCTTTGTTATGCCTCTTCTCTTTCCCTTACTGCCTAAAGCTACAGCTCTCTGGTGCAGACAGATACCACTGGGGTGGATCTGCCTGTGATATGCTTATTGTAAGGTCTGCCATCACCTAAGAAAGAGAGGCTGCAGACTGAGAGAAAGGGAATAAACAGATACAACCTTGATATCTTGTTATATCAGGGACCAAGCTTCTGGTGGCTTTCTGGATTTGATTCTCCTGGCTTATTTAAAGATGTATTTAGCACATTAATTCTTTTGTTCTGCAGCATAAGAGGACTGCTGCTAAGTATTGCAGATACTCATGCACCCACAGTTCACCTGATACTGATTTAGATCAGGTTGACAAGTCACTGCCCCTCTCAATCTGTCAAACTGGCACACTTCCAGGTACTAGGGGACAGATGGAGGGGGATTCTTTTCTTGGATCACCTTTGCCCCATCTGCTGAGGATGTGCTGTGTGTTAAATATGAGGCGCAGAGAGCTGAAATCTCACCAAGTCGCTTATTCTCAGGCATGTGGAGTGGGGCTTTTTTGCCATCTTGTGGTCAGATTTAGAAACTGGCCTACAGCAAGCAAACCCAGAGAGAGAATCGCTTACCTGGTAGATTAATTCCAAAATTACTAGTAAATTAAAATGTAATCCTTCATTAATCTCGTAATGTGTAACGAAAACCAAGTTTCAGGATATTAATAAAGATTTTATTGTTAACTGTGGAGGGGTGTAAATTATGTTCAATTTTACAATTTTGAAACTGTTTTTTTTTATCATTAAAGAAAATAAACAGTGCAAATTTAGGAACTAAATTTACATTATTGTGTCGTTCTAAAATAATTAAACATTAAAAGCATCCTTCCGCATTTTTGTATTGTTTTTTTACTTTATTTTTATAAACTTTTTCAAAGAGAAAATAAACGTCAATCACATCAGTCAAATAACTATACAGAAGGTTTACGGTTCATTTGTGTCTGCCTTTGGTTTATTTATTTATTGTTCATTAGTTTTTTTGTTCGTTTGTTTGTTTGTTTTTGATATTCAGAGGGTTCTCATAAGTCATATCAAAAGACAAGTCTCTCAAGAGGGAAAGCCAATATTCTTATCCAGAAACTCATTGCCAGCCCCTAACTAGAAAGAGATGGTGATAGTATTCATAATGAACAAACAAGCGAAAGTTAGTTTTTTAAGTATTCTGTACCAGTCTGGCATGATATCCAAGTACTTTCACTTACTTGCAGTCTTAAGTCTCCCGAGGAAACAGTCAGGTGTTCCATGTTAACCTTAAACTATGTAATACTATACATTTAGGTGAAGAAATACTCATCGATCCATTTTTACTGGTAAACTGTGACAAATGCCACCCAATGGAATTATCATGCTTTTCTTTCAGCTTTTTAAGTTATTGGATTCTTTCTACTAGATGCCTAAAGATGCTGCAGTGGAGATAGATAAGTTCTTGGAAGCTTTTATTTCCAGTCCCAATAAACACTGGAAAGGTATATTTATTTGACTTTGTTCTAAAAGCTTCACAATTAGGGTTACACCAGTGAGTCAAAATGCACAGCTGTGCTTCTCTGTGCTAATCCTCCATGCAAAGCATAGGCATCCCCTCTTTATCCGTATGTAGTTGTAATGCCTGAAATTTAATCCTTAATTTTTGCTCTTCCCAAATGAATGTTGAAAACAGCAGTCGCCTCAAGATGCTTAATATTCAAGGTAAAGACCCTACAATAACAGAGAGGACGCAATTGTCATTTCTCCTTTGTTTATTGCTGATAAACGGTTTATTAGCTGATCATGGTTAAAAAAAGAAATATTAGTGTGGGCAATGTATTCGTTTTTACCTCACAGCCATAAAAGGCTAATAAGTTATTGTTGTCATCCTACTGGGCGGGCAGCGTGGGCACCCAATTCTGTAAATGCAATGACCTGAGAACAATGTAACATCATCTATTATAGGTGCATCTACAAAAAGTCTTAGACATGTTCAATACTAAATAAATAAGAGTCAAAGGTAAGAGGTCAAGTTTTTTGAAAATCTTATGAATGTAATAACTCAAGGATTTTCAAATTGATACCATAGGTGCCTCTACTAAAACTCCTGGACACGTTCAAATCTCAGTGATCTTGACCTCAAGGTCAGAGTAAGTTTTCCGAAAACCTTGTGAGTGCGTTAACTTGAGAACAAGGTGACATAGAATCCTGAAATTAATACCATAGGAGGCTGAGGAGTAGCACTGGCAGTTGCTAGTATTTTTTTACAGTGGTTATGCATGTTTGTTGGTAGCATTATTGTTCAGTCCCTTTAATGTCAACTGTTAGGGCAGTATAACTGTATTCATAAATGATGACAAATTCTTCAAGTATTTGAATTTAAGGATTTATTGTTGCCTTTATATTTACAGTTCCCTTTTTTTGATGGTGACATTTTTGAGTATTATGTATATTTACTTCCATGTAGGATCCACATAGATCCGAGTAGACTTCTATCCAACTAATACATTAGAACTAATACATTTGGTAAAGTTTTATTAGGTTTAGTAATAGTGGAAAAAAATGTCATCAGCACATAAAAAGGTTTAATATTTATAATTTTTAACCATTATTCTTGTTCAACTCCCCAAGCAGTGCAAAAAAAGAGTGGGAGCCCTGTCAACACCCTCTTTAATTAAAGAACGATTGCTAGATTCCCACATATCTTCATTCTAGCCGTAGGTGATTTATATAAGGATTTTAAACAGTCAATCACCTGATCATTGAAGCCCAAAAAATTTGTAAAAATTTATAGGCATTGAAAACCATTCTCATCATCTAGTCTAACAACCACTGGCTTTTGTCTCTGAGCAATAAAAATCAGAACAGTGTATATTAAAAAACAACTGTTGGTTCCATCCGGGCCATGTGGTCTATGAAACCATGGGAAGTACAGCAGAAAATGTTGGCTATTCTCGTTCTTTCTTTGTGATCATGTTCTTTGACATTACATTACAATCTTCAAACCTTCTTGATTGGTGTGTCAGTTAGACACAGGGAGCACTCACTTAGTGTCTTTGTTTCTTTGAAATCCCTGTAACTTCTACTTGATGTGGCTCTATCAGCACTGGGGTGATGTCAAACCTGCTGTTTCCTAGGAGTGATATCTCAGTTTCCCTTTAGTTGTAGTTTACACGTTGCTCTTAATGCCTGGACAATCTGAAGGTACTCCCCTCTTTTTCATTTTTTCCTCCATTGGCTCAGGTGTGCCAATGTAAATGAAAAAAACACTCTAAGCCCTAGCATCTGGGAACGGAGTCCGTTTTCTTTAAGTGGTTTTTTTATGCTGGTATGAGTCTTTCTTTTCATGAGATTTGGTCAGGTACTCTTGATCCACAAACTTTCTTCTCCCATTTTGCAGAGTCTTGCCTTTTTTGCTATTCTTTGGTTTTATACTCAAGGAAACAGGCACAGACGGACAATGTGTGCCAGATATGTACTCCAGCATGTAGTTTTGGCAAAGATCTGGTATCTTCTGGCATCATTGGCATGCCTCTTTCTTTGCTTGCAGTTTGTTCTAGGGGTCACTTGGGGATTGTAGGTATTTCACTGTTGTTGGCAAGATGCAGTCTGCTGCTCATGAAGCATGATGATTTGGGCTGGCAACTTTAGTCCATTGACAGTAGTATTCTTGTACTGTAGGTTGAAATAGGGGTCTTTGTTGTCCTCTCTGGGTTTTGTGCAGATCCACTTTGTAGTTTAAACTGTCTTTTTAGCTGAAGCATTGGTCTGGGGGCTTTGTGGACTTGCTGTGACATTCTGAAAATCCAATGATTCTGCAAACTTCACATGAGCTGTAGCGTGCCCTGTTGTCACTTCAAACAGTTTTTGGGAGGTCATGTCTGCCAAATACTCCCTTTACTTTGTGGACGAGAGCAGCTACGGCGACGTTATCTTTGGATTTTTCAATACCCAACATCTAGAAAAATATTATAAATAACTAAAGCTCAATGCTGAACATCGAGGATTCTGATTGTTTCTTTGGTTAAAGAAGCAATTGTTATTGCAACTAGATGAGGTCATGACCAAGAATGACCAAGCTAAGAGAAGAAGCACTGCTGATGGCTAACTAACTGGACATAGTGATAGTGGACAAACAGAGGACCAGTGACAGATCTAACTATACCAAGTGATAGCAACATCAAGTTGCTCTAGTTTGGATCCCATCTGAGATCTCTTTAACATTGTCAGGGGAATGTGGATGTACTAATTTGGTGATTAAGAAAATGTATAAAATTTTGTTTTCTTGATTCTAATCTGTTGGAAAGTCCCTTTTACACTGCTGAAGCTGCAGTTCCTCAAACCCAGAAGACAGCAAGAAGACTTTGATCTGGGACAATCAAGCAAGCAACTTCCACAGCTACATTAATAGGCTAGGACACATCAACATTTAAAGTTTCAATGGATCCAGTTTAAAGTTTCAGAGCTTTTCTAAGTCATATTTCTAAGCCATCACCTTAGAAACAAACAGCAGCACAGAGGGTGCCCTTACTATTGATATAATTAACTTGAAATAAATTGTTATTGTAAGACCCTACAATAATACATACAGAGAAAAACCCAACAATCATATGACCCCCTATGAGGAAGCACTTTGGCAACAGTGGGAAGGAAAAACTCCCTTTTAACAGGAAGAAACCTCCAGCAGAACCAGGCTCAGGGAGGGGCGGCCATCTGCTGCGAACAGTTGGGGTGAGAGAAGGAAGACAGGATTAAAGACTGTGGAAGAGAGCCAGAGATTAATAACAAGTATGATTCAGTGATTCAGAGGTCTATTAACACATAGTGAGTGAGAACTATATGATTTAGCAAAAAGGAAGCAAAAAGTTTTAAACCTAATCTTAAAAGTAGAGATAGTGTCTGTCTCCCGAATCCAAACTGGAAGCTGGTTCCATATAAGAGGGGCCTGAAAACTGAAGGCTCTGCCTCCCATTCTACTTTTAAAATTCTAGGAACAACAAGTAAGTCTGCAGTGTGAGAGCGAAGTGCTCTAATGGGGTGATATGGTACTATCAGGTCATTAAGATAAGATGGGGCCTGATTATTTACAACCTTGTATGTGAGGAGCAAGATTTTGAATTCAATTCTGGATTTAACAGGGAGCCAATGAAGGGAAGCCAAAACAGGAGAAATATGCTCTCTCTTTCTAGTCCCTGTCAGTACTCTTGCTGTGGCCTTTAGGATTAACTGAAGGCTTTTCAGGGAGTTTTTAGGACGATAGATGATCACAAATAAGACTGGTTTTTGAGTTTTCAAAGCTAAGCATCAGGCTTTCCAGTGAATTAAAAGTCTGTCTTGGTCTTTGGTTGATTAATAGGTAGGTGTGGAAAATTGCTGCCGCACCGCCCCCTCGGTCTCCGCATCAAGGTTTCTGATAGTTAGAATGACTTGGGGGTGTTGATTCATTTAAACTAACATAATCATCCTGCTGAAACAAGGTTTCTGTAAGGCAGAGTAAATCGATTTGTTGATCAATTATTAAGTCATGTACTAACAAAGACTTGGAAGAGAGAGACCTAATGTTTAATAATCCACATTTCACTGTTTTACTCTTTGGTGCAGATGTGGATACTGTATTGTTCTTTCTTTGTTTTGTTTTTCTTTCTTTTTTTTATGTTTAAATCATTTGTTGTTGTTGTTTTGTTTGTTTGTTTTTTTGTCTGTTTGGGAGCTGACACAGTCTTTAAGGGGATGGGGTTTGGAGGGATAACAGGAGGAAAGAAGCTGCAGAGAGGCGTGTAAGACTGCAACTTCCTGGTCCCAACTCTGGATAGTCACGTATTGGGGTTTAATAAATTTGGCCAGATTTGTAGAAATGAGAGCTGCTCCATCCAAAGTGATGGATGGATGCAGTCTCTCCTAACAAGACCAGGTTTCCTCCAGAAAGTTTCCCAATTATCAATAAAGCCCACATCGCTTTTTGGACACCACTCAAACAGCCAGCGATTTAAGGAGAACAAGCAGCTACTGTCACTCCTGGTCCGATTGGGGAGGAGATTTGCTAGAGCATTCATTTCTTCTCCTTTTTACAACAGTGTTGCATATTTCTCTAAAAAATTTTATGTTGTTTATATATAATGTCTCTGTAGTAGATGACACTCATTAGGTTGGCTGCATAATATTCTTTCACAATTAATTTGTTTCAAACATTGCCCATATCCATTCATTTTATTCTTTTATCTTAGTTATTTGTTTAATTGTGTAGTCATCAACATGTTTGCTTAGCAAGCAAAAGTTGCTGATTTGATTCCAGCCAGCGAGACAAATCCCCTTTGGAGTTTTATCAGTAATGGCATCCTGTGTAAAAACTCTCAAATCAAACATCTGTCGCAATGAAGCAGCTGAAAGTAACTTTTTTGTGCTTTTTCTTCTATTTTAGTTATTTGTTTAAAATGAGTTAATTAAAGTCTTAAAGTATTCAGTCAGTTTATAATAGTTTAAAATAGAACTGAATGTAGAACTAATGTTAAATAATTAGTTTGGTACATATCAGACTCCATATAACAGTAGGAAAGTCTTTGGTCTTAAAGCTGAAAAAATGCTTATCCTTTACACTGTTTTTATTTTCCTTATTTTGCCAGGTCAAGCTTCCTTTTCCTGTAGATCAAATCACAAATCTTCCAAGGAATGACTTCCAAATGCTGGTGAAAATGCACAAACTGACTTCAGAGCAACTTGAGTTTATCCATGACGTCAGGCGGCGGAGTAAGAATCGCATCGCAGCACAGCGTTGTCGCAAGAGGAAGCTCGACTGCATCCTCAACTTGGAGTGCGAGATCAGAAAGCTGGTGAGTGGATTGATTGTTCTAACACACTGTCATTAGCTGTCACCCAGTGAGAAGCTGCTCTCTTCTTTGGACACAGACTCGCCTTAGTCATAACCATTTCATTATAACCAATAACATTTTATTCCCCTCAGCATGTTCAAACCATCATATTGCCCTCCAATGACTGTTCACTGGAGACCTAACCCTGCTGTACTCTCTCTGTGCAGTCAGATTGCGGTGGTCCCCCGTCTTCTTTCTGTGTTTATTTATTCTGATCCTTAAACTGATAGATCCTATTCTCCTGCAATGGATCCCTCTTCTACAGAAGCCATCCTTCTGGGTCTTCTAACGGCAATGTTTGTTGTGTTGACTTACTAACAAGAGAAACCCCCCCCCCCAAAAAAAAAGATGTTCCTAGGCACCCTCTCTGGACATCCAGTCACGCTGTTTATATATAATCACCTGATGTCCAGCCACACCTTATCATCTTCTCCATCTCCAACCTTTCACCCACTTTTAACTAGGGCAAAGGTTACTTCATGAAAACCACTTTATCACATTTTCATCTTTTCTATGTTATTCTCAAATTTAAAGATTCTATTACATATGAGCATTCAGTCACATATCAATATAGTTCATGTTTCATTCAGTTTATGCAGTCTTCTCTTAGATTTCATTAGCTAATTCTTACATTGATTTTTACATATTCTCTTTTGATTCAAATACATTGTTCTCTTCAAAACTCCTTGTTTGCTGTTCACAATATACTCAGTACAATTTCTTTTACTAAATCATGCATTCATTCAGACATTCTTTTAGATCAGTGGCTCTTTGGTGTCGCTCACTGCCATCCTACAGACACCCCAGATCAGTATTACGGAATGAAGTATAATTAACTATCAGCAAAATCACAGATGAATTATGGTTCTGTGTTCATCTATTATGACACATAATACCATTTCGAGTGTTCAAAATCATGTAATGTAGCCGCACACAAACAGATCTATCTCCTGACATTGGACTCATCTCTGTGCTTGTCCTGCTTGACCTCAGTGCAGCGTTCGATACTATTGACCATAATATCCTATTAGAGCGATTAGAGCATGCTGGTATTAAAGGTACCAGACTGCAATGTTTGAATCATACCTATCTAACAGACATATTTTTTCATAGAAATAGAGCATTATCTTTACACACTAAAATTAATGATAGACTTCCACACGGTTCTGTTAATGCTTCCCTTAAACTGTATCATTAGAAGGCATAGCATACATTTTCTCTGCTATGCAGAGTATCTATCAACAAAGCCAGATAACGCACACGACGATCAACTTAATGACCTTTAATTTCCTGCATCTAAATTCAGATAAAACTGAGGTTATTGTACCTAAATATCTAACCAGATGCTTACTCTGGATGGCAGTATCTGGGCGTCCAGGAACACCGTGAGGAATCTTGGATTTGTTTGAGGATCAAAATAAAGAAACACAAAAAGAAGACTTTGAGGGGACCATATGGCTATGTCCTTCAGTGTGCATATTAAACAAATATGTAGGACTGCTTTCTTTTATTTTGGCAATATCTCTAAAATTAGAAACATCCTGTCTCAGAGTGTGTATTTGTTCTTCACTCATTCTGTGTTAGTACACTAATCTGCATTAAATCAGTGTTAACATTCCCAAGCCTGACTGGGAGCAGCCCAAAAGCCATGGTGAGTAGGGGTTGACTTAAGACACAGTCTTTCATTACTGTAGTTGTAGGTTTAAGTGACTGACTTTGACTGAGATTGTCATCTATTTGCCTTACTGAAACAGAAATCCTAAGAGAAGTGCTGGGCAAAAATGCACGGAAGAAAAACAAGTAGTTTGTAAAAAGCGTGAGAATGAATGGAAAGTTCAGCAGGCAATGAGTGGAAAGCTTTTTTGTAGTGCTGTACTCTTGCGATACAGACTTATTGATTGCATCTTGAAATGAGTCATAACCTATGTATGTGTGTCTGTGTGTAGGTGTGTGAGAAGGAGAAGTTGCTGACTGAGAGGAACCAGCTAAAGGCATGTATGGGTGAGTTGTGGGAGAACTTCTCCTGCCTGTCACAGGAGGTGTGCAGGGATGTTCAGCTCAGCCCCGAGCAGGTCCAGTCGTTACACCACTACTGTCCCATGCTGCGCCCCGCCATCTCCACCGCCAGCAACAACACTGCCCACGAGCCCAAGGCCTCCCTCAGCACCAACACCACCACCAGCATTGACCTTACCACCCACTCGGGCTCAGCCACACCAGAACCAACCTTTCACGGTTCACCCGGGCCCTCGGAGAGCGACCCCGACACGGCTGTCAGAAACGGGGCAGACAAAGATACAAACGGCCAAGACGCCACCAGCTTGTATACAAAGTCAGGGCAGCCGGTGGAAAAATCCAACCAGACGGTAACGGTGGATTTTTGCCAGGAAATGACTGACAAATGTACAACTGACGAGCAGCCGAGGAAGGACTGTACTCAGTAGTGGTCGTTCTCTGTTTTGTTTTCTTTTTCATTATTTAATTTTGCTCTTCTGACAAACCCTCTCTCAGGGTTGTTGAGACAGTCAGCATCTGCCAGTGTTCAGTGAAAAACAAGCTTTGTTTGTATTTATATCTTTTTTGACGGTCGACACTAAAGTTGTCTTAACAACAGCAATACTGTTCTCCAGGAATTCTCCTATTACCGTGACAGAGTGGAACTTCTCACCAAACCCTTACGATGGTGCTATACTTGCCCCGGCAGCAACCTCTACAGTGGAGACATTGTTCTTCATGTGTCACACATCACAACTCAAAGTCAAACCTCATTGGACCTAAACAGCAGCTCGCTTTGTCTCTCTGCATACCAGCAGTATGTCAGTTCCTGCCTTTGTCTTTTCCTCTTCTCTCCTTGCCACTCTGTCTCTCTCAATCTCTTCTACCTCTTTCTGTCTCACTCTGCATCTCTCTCTCTGTCTGTTTCTTCTTTCACTATATCTGAGTGACACTTTTGGTCACAGCAATTCAAACTCAGGAAGAAAAAATCCTCTGAATGTTCAACCTAATTCATGAAAAATGAGAAAACGGCTTCTGTACACGAGGAAGTTGCAAACTGTAAAATGTTCATATGCAAAAATGTCTTCAAACGTCTCTCATTTGTATTGCTGTACAGAAGAAATTTGTACAGATTGTAACCGAAAACATTCCTCCTATGCCTTCCACGTGGAATTGAAAGGAGAAAAAAAAGGCTTTTGCAGGCAGTTAAATGGCTATTTTTATTTCCCACTCATCAGCAATACCATTGTATTTGGATGTTGTACTGGTGACTTTCAAGTGCTTGTTTGGCAGAAGTGTATATAGCATGATGACTGTAACAGTGATTTTGTACAGCTAGATGCCTAGATGTTTCTTTTTCACCGGGGTTATAACAAGGGAAAAATCGTTGCTTTGCTGTTTCCTGTCCTGCCTAACGAACACTCCCCGTCACGGTGAGCGTTCTTATACTCAGGAGATCAGCTCGATACACATTTAGACACAGTACATACAGGCACGCACACATCGACACACACATTTTGAGCCCCTTGCATGTATAATTGAAGATGTGTTTTTGAGAGCGTGGCTCAGGCTGGCTCTTCTAAATCTTCGACACCTCTTTAAATGTGAAAAAAAAAATCCTTGTGTTTTCTTTTCGTTTTTTAAGGAAACTAATTTGTTCCCAGAACTTTAATATATCCTATTTGTTTATACACAGTGTTGTCATTTGATGATAGGAGACAGCAAAAAGCCTCTCCGATTTTTTTTTTTTTTTAAATTTATGTCGATTACGATAAAATTAATAATGAAAAAATGAAAAAGCATACAAACATAAATCTCGGATCACGCACTTTTTCCTGGCCCCCTTACGCCCCAAATGAGGGTCTTTACTTCAGACTGCTTAAAAGTCAGAGACTGGAGCACTTAAATTGGCAAAAAATATCTATGAAGAATATGAAAATATGCCGAAGGAAGCTAATATGTCATGTTACATTTTTATTTCTTTAGAAATTGAATAAGCTAATTCAGTTCCTTTGACGTGAAAGCAGTGTGTGTGTTCTTCAGATGATTGAGTAGCAATCATATAAGATAGTAAAGTGTTTAACCTACTTGTGCATTTGTTTTAAACACCCTACTTTGTAATGTGCATGCATGCTACCTAATAGCTATAAACCTAGTTAGTTGGTTTAGCTTTTTTTTTTTTTGCTTTGTGCATTCTCTCTGGAACATTCTGCTATAAAAATGCATTTTCACATTTCTATATATAAAGAATCTGAAATATGTCAACCCTTGCTAGAGGCAGCAGTAGCAGAGCTCCACACTCTAGTACAAAGGTTGAATTCAAATGTTCGTTGCACTTTAAAGCTCCAATCCAAAATTGGCACTCCCTGTTAGCCTAACAGGGCTGAAGTTCATGTTTTTACTGTAGTTTCTTTCAAATGTTTCCTACAAAAAAGCTATGCTTATGTTAAAACAGATGAGTATCTAATACAGTACTTTGAAAATGAAATCCCTTAAAAGCTACATTTAATGTTAAGCTCATTTATTAGCATAGTTGAAAAGCTGCTCTGTTGTCACAAGGGGTCACCATAGCAGGTAGCGCCGCACACAACCTCAAAGAGGATCCGTGTCTCCGGCCAGCGACCTTTCACGCAAATGTACAATCAGTAACATTATGGAGACACACAAGCTTATTTGCATTTAAAAGCTTACTTGAACAAAATATACTCATTTGAATTGTTTATGAGCCACTGATGATCTCACGTTTTCAAGTTTTCTCTATTGTCTAAAAAGTATTGCCCTATTTTACCTCTTCCAGGCTAGCTGCAAGCCACTCAGCTGGCTTTGTCATGGTAAAAGCCTAATTTCCTCCATGCATGTGTGAAAATGCAATAGTTATATAAGAAGTAAATTAAGTCATTTTAAAACTTTACTTTAAAGCTTTACATTTTTATTAATAAAACATGTTTCTGGGTTTTTTTAAGTGTAATACAAGATACTAAAGAAATAGATTATAATTTTACTTAATAAAAATGTTTTCCAGGTTTTAAGAATCTATAGCTAATTTGCCATCCATAAACATTTCCTCAACTATTCATTAGGTTATCAAAAATTAAATAAATATTAGTGTCTATTTTATATGATAATTTGAACCTATTTAAGTGGGCCAGTAGCTTTTGATAGTGCTGTAAAAGGTATATGAAATGTATTTTATCAGGTTATACAGTGGTGCCCCCTTCCTGATTTCCTTTTTTTATATGTTTGTCACAATTACAAGTTTCAGATCGTCAAACAAATTTAAATATTAGACAAAGATAACACAAGACGAGATTTTTGTCCAGTTGCTTTCTTCTTATTGAATTATGAACATGTGATGGACATGATTAATGTTGTTCTGGGTTCTTCTGTCACCTCCTGGATGAGTGCTGGGAGGTCACACATCTGCTCTTGGAGTCATACTGGTAGGCCGGTCACTCCAGATAATCACTGTTCCATGTTTTCTCTATTTGTGTATGATGGCTTTCACCGTAGTTACAAAGGCTTCAAAATAGCTTTGTGACCCTTAACAGACTGATAGACGTCAGTGACTTTGTTTTTCAGCATTTTCTTTAGATCATGACAGTCTTTTAGCCAGCTTCACCTTGTCAAACAGGTCTGTCAGTAATCAGGCCTGAGTGTGTTTAATGAAACTGAACACAAAAAAATGTAGTTAATCACATTTTAACCACATTTTTTGTAAATGTGTAAATTTTTGTAAAATAATTTAAATCGTGATTTAAATCATGAGTTAAATCATGATTTAACAAGAGGGGCAATTATTTTGGATAACTTTTCTACCTCTATCAATGAAATCATCATTTAAAAACTGCACTTTTTATTTACTCAGGTTATCTTTATCTAATATTAACATTTGTTTGATGATCTGAAGCATTTAAGTGTGACAAATATGTAAAACACTAGAAAAGAGAAGACTTCAACTTGTTTCTAACGATATGTTCCAGTTGTTCTCCCCGTGGCTCTGTATGTTTTCTTCAGGTATTCTAGATTCTAGATTCCTCCTCAGTTGGGCATGAACTGTGAAAGCCCTTAAAGACCTTTTCAGGGTGTACATCACCACTCACCCTCTGACAGCTAAGATGGGCTCCAGCCCTGCTGCAACATGAATGAGCTAACCAGTTAAGAGAATGGATAGATATTCCAGTTATCAACATAAAATAAAAACACAGAAAGGGGAAGAGTAAACTGTAATAGTATATAATGTGACAGCAAGGAAAGTAAATAATATTAATAATTGAATTGACAAAAACATGTCATTTAAATTTGTACAACTAAAGTGATTTATTCATTTTCATAACCTTTTTTTTATTATTATTATTTTAGAGGTGACAGGAAATAGTCATCTAATTACACGTGCAGGACAAATAGAAGTTTAAAACAAAATATTGGTTGTTAAAATTAGGGCCATTCTCAACATCTTTAAGGTAATGTTGACCCTCCATTACAAACAAACAGACCCTGAGTAGTATGAAATGTTTGTTTATCAGTCTAAATATGTAATTTTTCAAAAGCAAAAAGTTTATTTTCAGTAGCTGCAAACTTAACATTTTGTTTTTTATGTCAATAACTAAACAGTGTCTACGTTAGCTACCTGCTAATAATTTAAATGCTGTCTTCGCCCTGTTTTGGTTGTACAATCAAGTTTTAATCAGCATTCACTTAATTGCAGAAGTAATTTTTAATGTCACTTTAATTTACTTTAGTGAACAGAATTTTAGCATAGCATGACATTTGGGGGGTGTTAATATACCAAGCATAGCAATTAGCCGTACTAGCCTTTTTGCTGATTTTTTATTTTGTGATTGTTTTCTATCCAAATGTTTCGAGGATTGGGGCTTTAAAGTTTGCATGACATTTTTTAGAGTTCTCCCCATGACCTTTACTGATGTAAATCCTAGATGTAGTTTGAATGATGACCTTGTTTGTAAGATAATTTCTGTTCCACAGCCAGACAGAGAAAGTGTAACTGTAGTTTTAAAACCTGTTTTTAAATTGTTCAATCGTCCCTGTTTTGTACAAAGACCCACACATGCACACATATGATCACACACACGTACACGTATTGGCACAGAATGAGTGTGGAGCAATAGTGACTCTACAACTCAGCTTGTTTCTTGTTTGTTGAACTGTTTATTTCTAATTTGTGCTTTTATTTGCGTGCACATATTTACTAAGCAAAGCAGTATTTTCCCATGTTAGCATTCTATTGCATTCAAACAAGAAAACAAAAGTGAAATAATTGACATATTGACATTTTCTACAAACATTATGCAACTCTTTTTCTAATTCTTTTGATTTGTTTAGAAACTGAGGAAGCCTCTTTATATTGCTGTTTGGATACAATGAATTCAAACAGCTGTCTCATGGGAGATGAATAATTCCAATATTATCACAGAATTTCTCTGTGTTATTAATTTAACTTGACATTCCCATAGAGGGAAAACGAATGATGACACAACACTCCCTGTGCATGGTCCAAATTATGGGCATCCTCAGCAAAAATGGTGAGATAATTTAAATATCTTTATTTAACCTTAATGCAGCACAGTTTGTACCATTGCTATC
Organism: Oreochromis niloticus; assembly: GCF_001858045.2. NCBI lineage: Eukaryota > Metazoa > Chordata > Actinopteri > Cichliformes > Cichlidae > Oreochromis > Oreochromis niloticus. Next base: position 29,079,020 of record NC_031980.2, on the reverse strand, counting down.
GCTAACACTGCTGTTTAAAATGCCACAACAACAAAAAATGCTGTCTTGCCTCTAGTGGTATCAACCCACACAGATGGTTTTGGTTTAATTTTGTCCAAATTTTAGTGCATGTGCTTTTACCTGCACTCAACTATAATAGAAACAAAATTTCAGTCATTCATTGCATGATAATAATGCGGTGGTAAACTCTCAAACACTGACATGTCAAACCAAAGCTATCTGTAGAATTGGGAATTGTTTTATTGTTATTTGGGTGATCCATCCCTTTAATATCTCAGGGTGCCAAGCATTTACACCTGCTCTCTGCATTGTACTGAAGCAGACTTTATTTTTTTCTTTGTTCGTTTTTACATGCTTTGTTTGTGCATCAAACTAAATTTCCTTCAAGCGGTTTTGATATCATTTAACCTTCAGTGCTAATTGAAACCCACACCTCCACAATATAAAAGCTCACACACACTTACACACACACACAGCCACTCTCTTTGATGCTCCATTGTCCAGCTAGTGGCCAACGGTCTATTTCAGCCCTCTGTGGCTAATAGCACACAATGAATTAATCTATGCAGAACAAAGGCAGATGCACAGTCGATCATTCTCTGCGTGTTCACAAAAATATGAATTAGTGCAGCTTTAAAGTGATTGAACACAAGTAAAATGAATTATGAATCTGATATTTTGCTAAATGAACTTTTCCTGTATATTTTTTACAGTCAAACAATGTGTTTATGGCCATTACATCAGTTTTTAATTATGTGCACAATTTTGCTGTTGTTGTAGCTCTTTTTGGTTGTTTTTTAATTTTGGATTTGTTTTGTTTTGGGGGTTTTTTGTCACTGCTTCTCTGAAACAAACACTGGCTTTTTAACTCCAAAGGTTGTTCTATTGAAGAATACGAACAAAAACATGCCTTTCTCACAGATTGTTCAACTTTCTTGAAAAAAAAAAGAAAAAAAATTCTGGTTTCCTGGTCGAGTGCACAGGTTGAGATCACTGAGTAGAGTATAAATATAGAATATGTTTACAAATAGGTGTCATGTCACATTTGATCAATTTTTGCCATGTAAAACTTGCTCGGTTCAGTTGAACCGGTTCTTGGTGTTGTGGAAGAGACAGAATGAGTTTCCTCACCTTGTCTTTAATCCAACTATTGGGATGGGTCAGCATTACATGGATACAAGTGCACCTCCAATATTTGCCTTAGAACTTGCAGAGGCCATAGTTCACATTTAAGTGAAGCGAGTGTATGCAAGGGCCTGAGCCCCCATCCCTTAGTCACCAGTGCGGACTTTCTCACACTTATCTACCTGTGAAATCCTTCATACCTCTCATAACTGGTCAATGACTGTATCAGCAAACTGCATCAGGTGTTTTTTCTACATGCTTTTTACACAGATTATATGGATTATTGTATTAGTAGGTGCATCATTTTTAATGTAATAGCTCTTAAGCTTGTAGGTGTTGTTTTTTCTCTCATTTTTCTAACTGACTGTTTTGTGTTAATATTGTCAATTTGAAATTACTGTCATTTGCTTATTCTCTACTAAGAGTTCTTACCTAATTTTAAATGCTACATGACCCTAATTAATTAAATGACTTAATAACCATTGTAAATACGGTATTGTGAGAACCCCATTTTCATTCATTTCTATTGCTAGTGTTATATAAATGATTTTTTTTTTTTTTTGTCTAGACACCATTTCTCTTTAAGAAATAAAGAAACATGCATATCATGTGTTGTGCGTTGTTTTTCTCTGTTTTTGGTCAACATTTGAGGTAAATGTCTCCTTACCTTTAATTATTCCACTCAACAATCTTTGTGCCTTTTCACTTAAAAAACACATTTAAATTACTTTAGCTGATAGTATACATTCACCTACTGTTAAGATTTTCATATTCTACTTTAACACCAGCAGATTTGAGCACTGATTAAAAAAAATAAAAAGGTAAATCTGCATGCTGTGGCGACTGTAACTGAACTTTCAATTCAGTTTTAGCTATACAGTGCCTGAGTGTGTGTGTATAAATTCCCCACTCGCCCTGTCTTCATCTTTCAAGCTCAGGTCCTCTACTTGTGCAGTATCCTTTCTGTTCCCAGGACTGCATTCTTCTGGACAGAGATCTCGGATATCATTCCAGGGATCTGCTGTAGCCGCTCACCCAGTTTGGGGCTGACAGCCTGAGCCTCCATCCCTTAGTCACCAGTGCGGACTTTTCTACAACCATTACCACAGGGACTATTGTTGCCTTCGACTTCCACACCTTATTTAGCGCTTTTCTCGGGCCTTTGTATTTCGCTAATGTCTTGTGTTACTTTGTGCCAATGTTGCTATCACTTGTTATAGCTACATGTGTCACTGTGCCCATCTCCCTCTCCTTTTCCACCACTACTATGTCCAGTTGGTTAGCCATCACCAGTTTGTCTGTCTGTATCTGGAGGTCCCACGGGATCTTAGCTTCATCATTCTCAACCACCCTAGAGGGCGTATCTTATTTTGACTTTGGGACTTCCAGGCACAGATGTTCCTGTATACTATGATAGCCAACTTTTTATGATGTTCCGTGTATGCCCTGCCTGCTAGCATTGCACTTGCATTCAGCTGTTATTTGCTTGATTGTCGCAGAAGCATCTTTATACATCCAGTACTGCCATGATTAGTGTCTCAAGGATCTTTCTTGTTTCATCCTGGATAGTGGTTCTGACACTCACTAGTCCTAAGCCTCCTTCCTTCCGCTTACAGTACACTCTCAGGATACTGGTATAGGAGTGAAACCCTCAATAGTAAGGAGCTTCCTTGTCTTGATGTCAGTGGCTTCTATCTCCTCCTTTTGCCAGCCTATGATCCCAGCAGGGTATTATTATTATTAATCAGATTCAATTATTAGGCCGCTCTACTATGGAACCAGCCCCAGTTTGGATTCAGGAGATGGGGGGTGTATACAAGAGTATGTAAAAACAATAATCAAAATACACCTAGCATTCCATGGGTTCAAAAAATGATATGTAGCCAGCTAGCTAACTAGACAACTAGTAGTTTATTATAACATTTTTAAAAATATGTGACAAGCATTCACAAGGACATATGGGAACCTAAACAACACAAAGTTCAAAGAATGCATTTTTGGCTCGCAGATGGTAGTGGTACCACATGATACTATATCTTCAGCAGTGACAGGCAATATTTTAGCTTCACTTTTGTTTTGTACACAATTATATAATACTAATAAAAAGCCATAAACACCAATTTCAAGAATTCTTTCTCTTTTTTGCAGTTTCAGATTTCCCCACTATTTCCTGTTTATTCTGACAAATATCTTTGAAGACTTTTAAACTGATTTGATAAACACAAGCTTTGACACAAATAGCATTTGAATTCATGCCTGAATTCTCCAAATTCTCCAAAACTACCCACAAAGTAGCTCACAATTTATAGACAGAGCAGATAAAATAAGTACTGAATATGTCATTAATTTTCTAAGTAATTATATTTCTAAAGGTACTATTGACATGAAATTCCTACTAGATGGCAGTAACAACCCAAAGAAATCAAACCACAGGTTGATAAATTAGGGGTAAAAATGAGAAATGATGCTGTGAAAATGTATTGAACACGCTACTGAAATGTATTTAATAGCTCTTACAAAAGCTGTTGGTGGTGATGACAGCTTCAAGATGCCTCCTGTATGGAGCAACTAGTTGCATGTACTGCTGAGGTGTGATTCTGGCCCATTTGTCCACACAGTCTTCAAATCCTAAACCAGACTGTTTGAAATAACGATACCGGCTGTTTCAAGTAGTCCTTGGACAACTTTTTTGATCATTCTTTTCATTCTTCTGGTAAATGGATTAGTTCTTATATAGCGCTTTTCTACACTATCTGAGAACTCAAAGGGCTTTACACAACTTGCGTAATTCACGCATTCACACCAGCACTTTTTTCTATGCTCTTTTTGTCTAACATGCACACCCATTCATGCTCCGATGCATCGGAGAACAACTTGGGGTTAGTATCTTGCGTTTTTCCCAAGGATATTTGGCATGCAAACTGGAGGGATCAAACCACCAACCATCCAATTAGCAGATTACGCAGCAGATGGCCCCGCCCCTCCCTGAGCCTGGAAAGAGTTTTTCCTTCCCACTGTCGCCAAAGTGCTTGCTCATATGGGGTCACATGATTGATGGGTTTTTCTCTGTATGTATTATTGTAGGGTCTACCTTACAATATACAGCGCCTTGAGGCGACTGTTGTGATTTGGTGCTGTATAAATAAAACTGAATTGAATTGAATTCAGATGACTTGGTTTACCGCCCCACCAGGAGTTACAGCCCACCTGAGCTACATTGTCTGAAATCTTGAGGGAAGCACTTGGTAGTGGCCGGTTTGTGGAGACAATTGTTCTTTCCTCTTCCAAACTATGCCCAAACAGTGCTCACTGGAACCTTCAGTAGTTTATAGTTTCTTCTGTAACCAATGTCATCAGTATCATCAGTTACCCATCATGAGATGTTTCATGTGTGACACCTTGGTAATGAGACACCTTTTTTTAGGCCATTAGTTGGAACTGAACCAGCTGATATTAATTAAGTGGCAGGATTGCTTTCAGCTGGTGCCATGACTCTCCATGCCTTTTTGCTTTCTCCCAATGTCATTTTTCATTTTTACACATAACTTAATTTCTGGACATCTATGATTTGATTTCTCACATGAGTGGATTGGTTGGGTTGTTACCGACATCTGGTGATGTCAACAAACCTTAGAAATAGATTTACTTAGAAAACTGGTGACGTGTTCAATACTTCTTTTATCTGGTGTAAGCTTATAATCAAACAGTTGATAGGAATAGCAATCACACATTACATGAAGCAAATTAAGTGTCTCTTGGATGTGGAAAATAACTAAATTATTCATGCAGAAAACATACTGTAGAAGCACACTAAGAACATATAATGTTGCTGCAGAGAAACAGGATGAGACTCGGTTTGAAATCAGGCTCCGGTGGCTAATTTAGAACTCCTATTGGTGCTCGTTTGGTCCCAGAACTGTACTTTATAGTTTACTTTTTCATGATTGAAGACAGCTCCAGAATCATGCTCTGAAAAGGAAAAAAAATAGGTACAATGTATAGTTATTAATCTTGTCATAGACATGATGATACATTTATGTTTTGTTTTCTCAAGTAGTATATAGCTCAAGTAGTATATAGTAAATAGTAATGTTTGACTTTCTGTTGATATCTCAAGACTGAATAATCTTGAACAGTATTAGAAAAATATATGATAGTGAGAAAATGTCTTTAAACAAGCTTGACAAGCCTAAACTGACAGGTTACTTATTTATTTTATTTTATGTTACTCAGTTCATACTGATCACTGGAATTGATGAAAGAAAAAGGGCTTTCAACTGAGTTTATTCACGTAAAGTTGATTGCTATTTTTATTTGCTGTAATATATATGTATATCAGAATCAGTGACAACAGATATCCCCAAGGAAGGGAGGAACTGAGAATGATGTTGATTATTAAGTAGCTTGAAATGTAAAGTAGTTGAAAGTAGAAGTAGATTTTCCAACTGGATATGTACAGTAGAAGGGTATGAACTGGTCTGGCACTGAGATCATTTGATCAGCTGAGCTTTACATTGTAGATGTAGTTGTATTTGATTTTCAATATTTGGGTTCACTTTTTGACAGAATGAAATGAAAATATATCTATACGACGGGGTGTGGTTTCTGGCTCAGCTGCAGGAGAGGGGTGGAGTGATGGGTTCGGGGTGTGGTGTCAGGGGAGGCTGACCCACACAGCCTGGTCATGCCTTCCCTATTTCAGTAAGTTGCTGGGACCTGACGGGTGTGTGTGAGGTGTGAAGCAACAAAGGTAGCTGGAAAGCTGCTCTAATAAAAGAAAAATGTAAAACGCAGCTTGACTTGCAACGCTGTGTTCTTCGGGTCCTTCTTGTTACAATCTACAGTAATTTTTTTCTCTGGTCATAACTCCATCTTACAACATCATTCTGACTAATTACACTTAAAATGACAAAACAAAGTCGAGTTGGGGGGAATTTAAGGTAGCTTGACTTGATCAGACAACAAACAAACAGTGTAGCTATAACCAAATCTTTTAACAAACAAGTACACGTTAAGTCACACATATGAGACTATAAGCCTTTATTAATAGCCAAGAAGAGAAATTAGCTCACCATGGACATCCTCCTCCCTCCAGCTGGAGGTGGTGGAGACACCACTGGACTCTCCCCCTCGCTAAGATGCTGGGATGCATTGTCCGTTCCACTCTGACAGTCTCCACTGTCAGACGGACTGGCCAGCTTGCCCTCCGACAGTCCTCTGGACATAAAACTGCATTTTCTGGCTGTGGGATAGTGTTCACTCTCTGGAGAATCACTCATATCACTGAGCTCCTTACATACACTCACTCTGCTCTGCTTCCTCTGTGGGTTTCTCAGGGCTGCTGGGATTTCCATGTGGCCGCCCGTCAGCGTAGGTCGAGGCCCCGCATAGTGTGGTTTACCAGAACCATGAGGTCCATTTGAATCATCGCTGCTGCATGACGGTTTGCGATTTTCCAGAGTGTAACGTCGTTCCATGGCACCCAGCTGGTGCAGACCTTGGATTTCAGCTTGGCTGGGGCGGCAGGAGATGTTGTGACCCTCGAGATTCTGAGGGGCCACTAAGGCCAAATTCAAAGGCTGACTCTCCACTTGAGTTTCAGGCATAGCAGAGCAGGTCATCTGCGTGAGCTGGATTAATCTCTGTGGTGAGGAATTTGAGAGCACACAGACCTGCTGCACCATGGAGTTCTTCTTTGACCTGCACAAACTCTCATCATCCCCATATTTATATCCGTACAAGATTTGTTTAATCTTCTTAACCCCCAAATGGGAAATCTCTAGGAGATTGAGGAATAAAGAAACTCCGGCAATAACCAGCATGAAAACCATGAAAATGTTCTTCTCTGTCGGTCGTGAGACAAAACAATCAATGCTGTTAGGGCAAGGCAACCTTTCACATTTGTAGAGTGCAGACAGTCCAATCCCATACAGAGCAAACTGTCCTATAATGAAACCCACCTCCACTACAGATCTGGTCAAAATATGGAAAACATATGTACGCAGCAAAGAGCCCCTGAGAGGAGCTTTCCTTACTTTCTTCTGTTCATCTAATTTCCTGAGCTCTTTCTCGATTCTTTTATGGTCCTCCAGGACGGGATCTGTACCTTCCAGCTCAGCTTTCAGACACGCTTTCTTTCTGTGTCTCTCCTTCTCAAGGGTCCTCAAACGATACAAGGCGTGACCCATGTAGACCAGAGAGGGTGAGGAAACAAAGATAATTTGCAAGACCCAGTAGCGGATGAGAGAGATGGGAAAAGCTTGGTCATAACAGACAGTCTTGCAGCCAGGTTGCTCTGTGTTACAAACAAACTCACTCTGTTCATCATCCCAGACATCCTCAGCTGCGACGCCAAGCACAAGCATCCGGAAAATGAAGAGGATTGTGAGCCATATCTTCCCAACTATGGTGGAATGAATGTGGACCTCTTCTAAAATACTCCCTAATAAATTCCAGTCCCCCATCTTCTGTCATATTAATATTAGCTGTGAACAAAAGAAAACATTGTAGTTTGCAGGTCTTTCTACAAATTTAAATGATGCCGCAAAATGTAATTTACTTACATATTTTCTAGAGTCCTCGTCCCATGTATTTTGGCATAAGGCCATTAATCAAATTGTAGATTCGAGTTTGGTGTAAGTGTGATATTTTAATCCCTTGGAGACAGACAACACCCTACTGTGCAGTCTGACTGACACTATTTTAAAGCTGGAAAGTAGGGCGGTTTGAAGCTATTGATCCATCAGTACCATGACCTTATAATGCCCTGAGGTTAGGTTCATCCTGCCACTTTTATCAGGACACTAAACTGGAAATAGCACCAACTCAGATGCCAATACACAGCTCTGGACAATGTTTTCAGATTTGTTACTTCTAATCTTCATGCAACCATTTTTCTAAATCTTGAACTCTAGGTTTTTGATTGTTTCGGTTTTTATCCAGTGAATGAAATGTGACAGCATGCATGTCTTCAATAACAGTGTTCTTTCAGCTTTGTTCTGTTTGTATCCTGTTTTAAACTGATAGTGTGCTAGCTAAGGAGCTAGCATGCTAGCTAGCACAGTCAGCACACCTTTTCACACAGGGCTCTGTGGGTTTCATAATAAACACTCTCATTTAGAAACTGCATTTTTTGTCTAACATTTAAATTTGTTTGATGATCTGAAACATTTATGCATGACAAACATACAAAAAAACAGGAAATGAGGAAAGGTGAAAACACTTTTTCACACCACTGTAGCACAATGTGGAATTTTATTTTCATTTATCAAAAGGACAAGATTGCAGTGGTAAAGTGGACAGAACAGAAATAACATACTGCTAACAGAACTATCATCTGCATAGATAACTTGTTAAGGCAAATCTAGACTAGAATCCAGAAGAGTCTTTGTTTGTATTCAGAAGGATCAGGATTTGTGCTGGTATGTGCCCAACGTTTATATTGTTAACTGGTAATTATGGGAGAGTGTGCCATTTTAGGAGCAACGAGAAAGTAACAGATAAAGTAAGAAGCAGTAACACAAATTACTTTATCTTGCGAGTAATTAAGTAATGTATTGCATTACTTTACCCGTACACTTGTAAAGTCAAGCTCATCAATATAGAATAGAATAGAATTCAACTTTATTGTCATTGCACATGCACAGGTACAGGGCAACAAAATGCAGTTTGCATCCATCCAGAAGTGCTTTAGCCGTGATATAGATATATTACAATATATATTAGCAATAATATAGGTATGTAAGTATATTACAGAAATGGGTCTATTATGGTATGTTATAATGTACACGGTATGAAGTATGTTATGAATATGCTATAACTATAAGTATGTACAGGCTGTAGTGAGTACAAGTTATGTACAGGCTATGAACAGGATATAAATATGAAATAAAAAAAACTATACAGAAATATGAGATATACAGCTATACAGAAATGTGAACTATGCAAGTTATAAACAGTTGTAGGATTAATAATTATTGTATGTACAGAATGATTATTTACACAGAACTATACAGTAGTGCAGTTAAGATAAGTGAGATATGTGGATAATTTCTACAGAGGCTATATAAAGTGCTAGTGGTTGTGAGTGGTGGTTCAGTCCATGTTATTATTGTGTGTTTGAGGGTACGGTTGTCCATTGTGTGTGTGTGTAGGTGGCTGTGGGTGTGTGTATGTTCAGTCCATGAGTTTAACGTGGGTCAGATGTCAGGAGGCAGAGTTCAGGAGTCTGACAGCTGTGGGGAAGAAGCTGTTCCGGTACCTGGTGGTCTTAGTCCGGAGGCTCCTGTAGCACCTCCCAGAGGGCAGGAGGGTGAAGAGTCCATGTGATGGGTGACTGGGGTCTTTGATGATTTTCCCAGCCCTTTTCAGACACGCTTCCTGTAGATGTCCTTTATGGCAGGAAGTGGTTCTCCGGCGATGCGCTGGGCAGTTTTCACGACCCTCTGCAATGCCTTCTGGTCCGAGGCAGAGCAGTTCTCATACCAGACTGTTATACAGTTGGTCAGGATGCTCTCGATGGTGCAGCGATAGAAGTTCACCAGGATGTCTGAGGACAGGTGGTTCTTCCTCAGAGTCCTCAAGAAGAAGAGGCGCTGGTGAGCCTTCTTGACCAGCTTGGAGCAGTTGGTCGTCCAGATGAGATCCTCGGAGATGTGGACACCCAGGAACTTGAAGCTGCTCACACGCTCCACAGCCGTCCCTTTAATGTAGATGGGTGGATGTGGGTCAGCATTCCTCCTGTAGTCCACGATGAGCTCCTTGGTCTTCTCAGTGTTAAGCAGCAGGTTGTTTCTGTTCCACCACTCAGCCAGACGATCCACTTCCTCCCTGTAGGCGGCCTCATCGTTGTCACTGATGAGGCCAATCACCGTGGTGTCATCTGCAAACTTAATGATGGTGTTGGAACCATCAGCAGGTCTGCAGTCATGGGTGAAGAGGGAGTAGAGGAAAGGGCTCATCACACAGCCTTGTGGTACACCGGTGTTCATTGTGATTGTTGATGAGCAGCAGTTATCCAACCGGACATGTTGGGGGCGGTTGGTCAGTAACCATTTGCAGATGAGGGAACTGATGCCCAGGTCTGTCAGTTTCCTGATGAGTTGTGAGGGGTGGATTGTATTGAATGCTGAACTGAAGTCTATAAACAGCGTTCTGGCGTAGGTGTTGTTGTTGTCCAGGTGTGTCCAATATTGAGAGGTTGCTGTTGTTGAGAGTTCATATTATTCCATAGGCCTGTGCAACCGGTGACATTAAAACGTTGAATGTACAGAAATGGTAATTAAATATTTTGGAGTTCAGCCTGTCAAAATCAGTGCATTATTAAATATTTTATGATTACATTTTAAAACTTTGCTTTCTGTTTTTTTCAGAAAATCCCCCCAATAGAAAAAAACTAGTCTTGAGTTTAGCTGGTCAAATTCTTTTAGAAACATCATATTTTACTGGGGAAATGCAAAAAAAAAAGTTTGTCTGGCAGCACAATGGAACCAGCTGCTAACAGATGAGACAGTCTCAGGATCAGCTGGGATCAGTTAGCCATTACAGGTCTGTCTTACTCTCATGACTGAAACGTTTCTTCCACTGAAAACGCTACCCCCAGATGAACAGAATCAACCTGGTTGATTGAGCATGCACCATGATATCTGCATTCAGTTTTCCCCAAAGTCACCTAACATAAGGGTACAATGCTGATGAACATTTTTTTGTGTGTCTGCAGCGGAGAGCCATCACACATTTGGGGGAAAAACACACATTTCTCACCAAATGGGGTATCCCACGTCCAAAAGCAGAGAGGACACCCAGTGCTCAAAATGCAGCATCCTCAACAGTCCCTAGGATGATAGCGATTACTGAGGCCAACGGCCCACTCAAGTGCAAACAAGCTCTAAATGTGACTGTTTACCTTGGGAAACAGAGCAAAGTACTAGTGAAATTTTTCCATCCAATTTTGTGACAGAAAAAGCAGAAAAAAAGTTTATTACCCAAATATTCTATTCTGTGAGTGAGAGACAGCACACTCTTGTTACAGTTGAGGATGAAATCTAAACTAAATAGGCTGCAGATCAGAACCTGGATATTTTTCTCCACTTTCTTTCTGCTGGAAGCACATGCAATCAAATCAGCGAAATATGTGAACACTCTATTATAAAGTGGGTCAGGGGACCCTGTGTCCTTGAAATGATTGGTCTGTCTTAGACCAGTGTGGTGGAAGTGGAGCTTCAATGATTGAGTGCACCAGAAGGCACACCCACGGTGAGGTCTGAAAGAGAACCAGGGCTTAAAATGAGATTTGGCAGGTTGGTGAACCCTAAATGCTGGTGTAGCAAACAAGCAATGTAAATAAGAAAGATGCTGTACTGTGATTTCTACACAAAATATCCAGTTAGTTCTTTGTGGTTTGTCCACACATAATGCTTTGAAACACATGTATCACCATTTTCTCTTTTATAAAACACTTGACAAAAATGTGCAGTGTGATGGCAAGACAAGGGGTGACATTGTTTTCTCTGCAGTATCGCCTGGAAGCAGAACCGAGGATCATTTGGACAAACCTTTGGTGACATCACTGCAAAACATATTAATCACTGAAGAAAACAAATGAGACGGAGGATTACAGCATAGTTTTGACCCATCGTAACCCCTGCACGTAATGACATAAAATCCATATTGTTAATTTTATATGCCTTCAAAAATTAGCAAGTTAAATGTGACTTGTTGTGGTTCAGGAGTTTTAATGGAATGAGGAAGATTAGTTGTACAAACCTTCATTTCAGCCTGTAAAATGTCCTTGACCAAGATGCTGAACCCACAGTTGGATCATTGCACCCATCAGATTTAAAAAGCACATAGCAATAGGAAAACAAAGCACTTGAATGACTGTATTTGAGTGGATGAATCCAGCTTGTATGCCTTTCAGTGGAAAGTGCTTGAGTGCCCAGTTAGATTAGAAAAGTGTGACACCAGTCCATTAAATAAATAAAACTTTTATTTTCAGTAAAGAATTATTTACAATATGTCATTACATAGTTTTCGTTAGTAACAAGCAAACTTGTCACTGCAGCTCACAGACACGAGGGTTCATTCATTCACACAAACACACACACACACTCACAAATTAATAAATGAATGTACTGATGTATTGTCCTTTACTTGGAGTGAACATGTAAACACTTGGCAATCTTCAAAATGTATGAAGCACTCCCTTCCCACACACAAACACATCTATTAAAACAAGATCCAACATTTAACACAAAATTTAACACTGACTCCAAGTCAAAAGGCTAAAACTATGAGCCCTGTAGATCAAGGTTTAATGGCAGGTCATATGTTAACCTCTAAACTAAGAATCTGACTCAATATGTAAAATATAGTGAGCATACTTGTTTTGGAACCTGAAATCTTCCCATTACGAGGGTAGTTTCCCCCAAATGCTTGGAGAAAAACAAATTTACGGACGTGTGAACTAACATTGTGACTCGTTAACTTTTTTGAGATCTGCAATGTCTGCAAAAGTTGAGATAGGAAGGTAAAAAAGGTGGAATCCTGTGGCCCACATCACGTCCTTCTGTGATGATCCTGTGTGGCTTGCTAAAAATCTCAAATGCGTCTTTTGAATTCCTTTCTCAACAGCACGAGTGGGTACAGTTCTGTATCTGTAACACAATACCCTTAAGAGACTATGAATTCTCAGCCTTTGACTCAAACCAAGCTCCAGATCATGACAGATACAGCACCCTGTGCGGTGACTGAGTCACCATATCACCTTAATTATTGGCACATGTATGAATATGCTCCAAAATAAGAACCATATACACAAATATTCAGAGGCATCAGGTGTCCATCTTCTTAAAAAGCTTCATGAGCTGATAAAATCTGTGAGCAATCTGGGGAAAACAAACAGTTAACAGTTACTGGATGCTTACACTAAAAAAAGTAAAGAAAAAGAAAGAAACAAGATTTATCTACCTGGCCTGATGGCTTGTTAAGTTTCTCTGACAAAACAGAGAAAGTCTCGCGTGAAGCGCCTTTTGTCTTCATGTCCATGAGAATAGCTCGATCTTCATCTCTGATGAAGGAGATGAAAGATACTGAGTAGTCTATTTAATTAGCTAAACTTCTTACACAGTAACAATACAAATAATCATTAGTGGCAGCCCTATAATGTAGAATGAAACATTAAAAACTAAATACTTTCAGTGAGACTATTCTGATTAGATGAGCATAAACTACCACATCAAAATCTCTTCTTTGATAACAAGGCTGAATTTTGGCAACTGGTAAATCTAAACACTTGTACAAGGTACACAGACACTATACATTCAGATTTCTGCAAATTTGCCACCACAATGAATTAAACAGCAAAAAATGTAATATTTATTAATGTCCATGTGTTCTAGCCTTCAGATAGTTATTGATCCCAAGAAGCCTTATCTCTGTATTAAAATTACTTTGATTATTATATTGTTAGTTTCATCAATTAATTTTGAACTTCTAAACATGGGGGACAGTGTGCAAAATTAGGCTACGTTCACACTGCAGGTCTTAATGCTCAATTCCGATTTTTTGATCAAATCCGATTTTTTTGTCTGCTTGTTCACACTACAAATAAAATGCGACAGCAAACGTGCTCTAGTGTGAACGCTCAAAGCGGCCCACATCCGCAAAAGAAGACGTCACACACAACACACTCTGTTTAGACCCAGAGCAAACAGTATTGTTTGACTGATGGCCCTTAATATAAAGACTTCGGACTTTACATTTCCCAATTTTTGCTTTAAGTTATTTTGTTATTTACATAATAATGTAAATAACCTAAAAATTATCCTTATTGCTGTTTTAGAGAGGAGCGGTGCTTCAAAGGATAGTTGCAGATTTCTGTCAGAATCTGCAGATTATACAGTACAAATAAAATGTTCACGTTTTCTTCCCAACAGTTTCACAGACATCTACACTGAATGGCCAGGAAGCGTTCGTGTTGTCTTCTCGGGTGCTTCTCCGGCGCTGATAATTGGCGTCTGTCTTGTGTCAGTGACGGATTTAATGCGACATGACCGTTCAAACAGCAGTCGCTTTCTAAAACATCGGATATGTATCGGATTCAGTACCACATACGAAAGTGACCCAGGTCGGATTTGTGCCGTTCACACTGTCATACCATGATCGGATATGGGTCGCATAGGGTAAAAAAAAAAATCGGATTTGATGCGCTTTCGGCTGCAGTGTGAATGTAGCCTTAGTTTCAACTCCCCCCAAAAATACAGACATATTTGATAAAGCTCTTGTAGTGAATGGACCAGCACTCATATAGAGCCTTTTGAATCTTAGCACTCAAAGGACTTCCTATGTTTATACAGTGTACAGCAGTGTACAGCCACACAGCTTAACAACCAGTGAGCCCTATTAATCTATATCAGCTTTGTTAGAAAGATGACATTTTATGTTTAAGATTGAGAATAAAGTTAGACCAGTATGGCCATGGATTAAAGATATGCAGTGTCTAGGAGTAGCAGTGTTGAGTGTTAATCTGTGAGGCTGACAGGTCCATCACAGGTCAACTTCTATTTGAAATTTTCTGCTGAAATATTGTCAAACCAATACTGAGTATATGTAACTAGTATTCATTCTTCTATTCAAATACTCCTTGGACAGAGAGAACATGATGCACTTCACTACTGACCTAGTCCAGGCCATCACCACCTCGCCCTTCTTCCTGATGACATTCTTGGCAGACAGACTGCTGGGAGACAGACAGCCCATAGATGATTTGGAATCTTCATCTGCTTCCTTGGAAGGAAGCACTACTTCTGGACTCTTTTTTTCCTTCTTCAACCTCTTCGCTTTTGATTTGTCCTGGTACTTCTTTCGTTTTCTGCCTTTGTTGGGTGAACTGCTCGTGTCCTCCGCTATGACGAGGCTCCTCTCTGACTCAGATATGTCCACATCATTGTTCTCCGAGTCAGACACGTGTGAAGACAATTCTCGGCTCCTCTGATTTGTGTAAGAGCTTTCAGTAGTTTGACAGTTACCTGACACAGCACATTTAGAGGGAATGAGTTTATTCTGCGACTTGTGTGAGACAGTTTTTGAAGGGCTTGTGTTTTCATCGCTGAAATGTGTCTTACTACCACTCTCATTAACAACTGTGTTTTCAGAAATGTTGTTCAAACTCTTATCTGAAGGAGAACCGTCAGACAGATTTTTCAGGGTCTCTTTGGAAAAAGTGTGTTGAGTTAGCATATCATCTGGCTGATTTTTTAATAGTGTTAAGTCTTTCACTTCAGTGAGACAGACACTGGATTCAGTACCAGCTGGACACAAAACAGAGCTTTCAGCAACGTTAGAGAAACTGCCCGCCAAAGAGACAGCTTTCTCCAACTTTTCTGTAACACCAGCTTCACTATCCTGAGCTGCAGTGTTATCTTCTATGTGCTGCTCCTCTGTTAGTGTTTCACTTAAGCTTTCATCAGCAGTTAGAGTGCTATCTGCTCCTGGATTTGCCTGCCGAATCTTCACAATGAAATGATCGTTGGACTTTTCCATCACTAGCGCCTGCATCGTCATGTCGGGCTTAAACACAAAAGACGTGGCAAGTGTTTCTGAGGGCAAACTGCTGCTAGAGCCACAGCTGGAATTATCAGTGTCAAGAGCCAGGTGTATGTCGTGCTCTGTGGCGTCCTCCCCGTCCAGCAGGGCATCCTCGCATATGTGGGCGCTGATGACGTTCTCTGGAGTGGACGTGACATGCATACTTGACGTGGATGGCTGTAGGAAGCTGAGGTGGCTGTCAGATTTCAGAGGTGATGGAATGGTGAGGGACACGGCCAAATCTTCAGCTAGAAGTGAATATGACTTCTGTGAGGCCAAGTTGGCCTGTAACAGCGCTCGATTTTGCGATGGAACTTCTAACAGACAATTTTCATCAAGTAAAGCCGGGTTCAGTGTGTTCTGATCTTTTGAGCAAGGGGAGGACATTTTGCGAGGTGAAATACTAGACCAGGTGGCAAAAAGTTTAGAAGGGGTATCAAATTTAGCTGGGGAAAGCAGCTTAGATTGATAATCAAATTTTGATGGCGTGATGATGCTTATGTTTCTTTCTCCATCTTTCCTTGGAGTACCGAGGGACCAAGCAGTGTTTTCTCCAGCGATACCACTGCTTTCTAACAAGTCAGAACCTTGCAGAAGACACTTGAAAATTTCACCCATTTGAGAGTCTCTGACCAGATTGAATGTTAAACTAGAAGCTTGTTGTTCGGTGAGTAGCTCAAAGTCAGTTCTGTCAAGCAAAGAGCCATTCTGAGTGACCACCAAAGAAGGTATATTATTTTTTTCAGGAGTTGCTGGTGGATTTTTAGGAAGAAGGAACTCTGCTTTTGTATTTGGGGAGTTCAGTGGATGCGACTCAGACCCGTGTGTGATTCTGATGTCCTTGCCTCTGCTTCCAAGGCCTTTTTTGTAAGGCACCACAGCACAGGATTTGGCCTGATTCAGGCTGGTGGAAGCCGGCTGTGCTTGGTTCGACTCATATGATGCCTTTCTCGCAGGAGGCTGTTGAGATACATTTTCACCGTCACTGGATCTCTTGTCCTCTGGCAGAGTTCTTGAGGCTTTGCAAAAGCTCTTCAGCGTCGTGTGAATGTCCACAAACAAGTAGTCAACTTGGACATTCACAAAGTCCCACAGCTTTTGCTTCAGGTCCACTGCTTGTTGTTCAAAAATTCGTTTCACAATGCCATTATTTGACACTTTGCCAAACACAGATTCAATGAGTTTCTTCAGCCTGGACTTGAGCTCCCCTGGTTGATCACATATCTTACCAAAATGAGCACCATCCACAAACTCTAAAAAAGATCTTTGGAAATTATCCATCATTCCATAGAAACTCTTTCTGGGGAAAGTTTTGTGAAGCTTCATGTACTTTTTTCGGATCTCAGCGCGAACTAACTTGAATGTCTCCATTATTTCTTCGATGGTACAAAAAGAAGCTTTACTTGCTGCGGGACAAACCGTTTTAAAACGACTTTTTGGACTTTGTGTCGTTAAGCCTGCTATTTCGCGACTTTCTTCAGAAGCAGCCCGTCTCTCTGCAAGCTTCTTCTTTAAAACAGAGTTCGGACTTGACTTATTTCTGACTGGCTGTGCTAGTTTTGCCTTCTTTGTTGCAGTAGTAGGTGAACTTGCCGCCGTCTCATCACTTTCACTTAAAATTTCTCCTTCCTCGAGATCTGTGTCTGAACGACTTGAATTCAAGTCAGACACTTTATCCACCGAGTTTACTGCGTCGCGCTTTGCAGGAGAACCTGGATATTTGTTCTCCTTATTGACATCCAACTTCTCTGAGTTGGCATCAACAGCTGTACTGGAAAAATCTGCACAGGAAAGAAATAGATAATAGTCAGATAGAAGAGTCAAACAAATGTATAAGATGGTACATTTTTGTATTTTTTTTTATAGAAAATTCAAGAGCTCATTTTAAACCCAGAACAGTAAAAAAGATAAATGGTAAATGGCCTGTATTTGTATAGCGCTTTACTTAGTCCCTATGGACCCCAAAGCGCTTTACACTACATTCAGTCATCCACCCATTCAGACACACATTCACACACTGGTGATGGCAAGCTACATTGTAGCCACAGGGGCGCACTGACAGAGGCGAGGCTGCCGGACACTGGCGCCACCGGGCCATCTGACCAAAGATCCACTGTGAATGCTAAAAGCACTACTGTAACGTAACAGGTAATGCTAATTAAGGTAAAGATGCATTTTATAAAGGTGAAATGAGGTGTTCAATTTCTAAAAATACATGGCGCTGATGCAGCTGTGACAGAGGACAGGCAAAGAAAAGACACAGTGAGATGAGAAATGAGATGAAATTAGGAGTTAGTAAAGAGAAGGTTTATAGTAAAGCTTGTAAGCAGTATACTTGGCAAGACGGAAAGCATTTAATGAAAAAACTGGCCAGTTTTGAAATATAGATTACTTGAAATGAGGATAACTACCTTTTTGAAGGCTCTTTACATGACCAGGCTTGCTATGCACATGGAGAAGACATCTCTTGATTACCCGTACTGGACTCCTCAAAGGACTGATGGCATCTGGGATTCTCTTCAGATTACTCAGTGTGCGCATCATAGAGTCCTCATCATGTACTAATAGCACAGAGCTTGAAGGCTTCAAATGATTTTCCTGTCCATTTCTAGGGCTGAAGCTCTTGCTGGGTGTGGTGGTCATGTCACTGTAAATTTTTAGTAGAGTCTTCTCCTCTGTTGTGCTGCTAACTTTGGACACTCCGATACAGCTAGTCGAAGAGCTCGGCTCAACTGAGTTAGCGCTACTGTCTCCGGTGTCTTCATTTGTCTGTGTTAAAACGTAAATAGCCTCTTTCAAACTCAATCCTTCTTGTGGAAGGGACTCCAGGCTGATTGTGCTGGACACTGTATCTGCATCTTTACGACAGTCTTGCTTTTCACAATTCCCTTTCAGATGAATGGAACTAGAAGAAGCAGGAGAACCTTGCTGACAGACCTGAGACTTGATTGCCGGGGCAGTCTGACACACAGGATTGGTTTCGTCAGTCATATCGGTTTTCTTTGGCTGTGATGAATCGGCATCTTCTGCACGTGAATCCAAAGACGCGTTCTGCAGTACTGCAGCTTCAAGATGCTCCACAGTGGACTCCACAGTAATCTCAGCACATGAATCAGCAGTATTTTCGCAGTAAGCTTTTTGTAGGTCATAGCTTGCAATCTGTTTAGAAAGCCTTCCTGACTTGTCAACTGGATTTATGGGGTCTGTGGCCCCCGCCATTCCACATTCAGCTGCCTTGCTGTCTGGGACTAGCTTAATATTTTCTTCATTATTTTTTGACACGTCTGGTGCTTTTCCATAACTATTCTCTGGTGATTTTGCTGCAAGATGTGCATTCACTTGCTTTGCTGTAATATCCAAGGGTTGGCTGTGAGTTGAGGTAGTTTGGACTGAATTGTCAGCTACAGCAGTTTTATTACAGACTGTGTCTTTTTCCTGAATACCTTCCACATCTGATGCCTCAAGTGTCCTCTCAAAACTCGAAACTTTGTGGTTCTTCAGAGACTGCTCTGTAATATCTCTCAACTCTCCTTCTAATTCAATGTTTTCTATGTCATCAATGACACACATGTCTTCCATGTTAGGCTGCAAATTCTCTTCCTCTGATCCATTTTCAACATCTTTGCCCACTGGTACAGGATCTTTCAGGCTCCCACCAAAAGGTAATACTGGCTTCTTAATCGGTGAAAGGGTTAAATTCAAAGTTTCCATAAAGCACAGTTTCCTGTTTGGACTAGTTTCCTCAGAGTTTTTCTTACTTATATTGGCTTCTTCAGGTGATGTTTTAAAGACCATGTGACTCTTTTCGCATCTGTCCTTGTCACTTTTACTTGATTCTTTTGTTCTCAGCTTCTCACATTTTCTGCTTGTTTGGGACTGACTGTCATTGATATGATTTCTTCTTACTTCATCTTTATATTGCCTTTCCCCTTTCGACTGATGATCTCTCTGTCTAGCCCCTTCCCTCTCTTTGGAGGAATCTCTGTAGCGTATGACATGTTGATCTACGGAAGACTTTTTCCAGTCCTTTGAGTTGGAACTTCTGGAAGAGCTGCTAGTAGTCTTGATTTTTTGAAGCTCTCGGCTGTAGCTCTCTTTTGAGCTGTGAGATGCACTGTGTTTAGGGCCCAATGAAGCAGTTTTAGCTTTATCGTGTCTCCTGCCATCTTTTTTGTCATCAGAAGAAGCTGTAGTTTCCAAAATCGTGGGTGAGGATTTAACCTCATCTGATCTGCGGTGCCCATCATGCGAGTAGCTTTTTCTTTGATATGACTTTGAATCACACCTTTGTACCGAGTCTTTGTCTGCTCTGTGAAATCTGTCATTGTTGGCATCTGAAACACTTCTATGTCTCCTATGTATTGATTCAGATTGTTGACTGGGATGTCTGTGGTCTCGGTGACTGGATTTGTGTTTATCTGACTCCATCTGTTTGTCAGTTACTTCACTGTCTCGTTTTGAATGGCTATGACAAGAAGCTTTAGATCCTCTGGGCAAACTATGACTTTCTTTCCTCATGGGCTGACGTGCATCTCTTGGAGGCTGGTCTACGCTGGGAGGTGATTTAGGTAGAGGTGGAAAATTACTGGATGGCGGTAGTGGTGGAGAAGGAGGCGGATGGGATTGTGGAGAAACCAGCCTACTGGTGGAGCTGTGACTGGAGAGATTTGGATCCCGCACATTTTGTATGGAAGATGGATAATGATGATGCTGCCCTCTCTCAGACCTGCAAAACCCAACAACCAAAACATTGCTGTTTCAGTATAGCCAATAATTGATGTCACACCTTGCTACGTGTCTTATGATATTGCCTTTATACAAACATTAACCAGTAAGAACCAACGTACCTCTGACTCAGCCTCTGAATCTCTGCATCTTTTCGTATCACCTCCTTTCTAGCCGTTTGTAAAAGTGCAGAGATGTTTTTTTTGAGGGAGTAGTTCTCCTTTCTCAAACCTGTATTCTATATTCAAACAGAAGGCACACAAAATGTTAGTGGTAAAATGAATTCATATAACCAAACCATGCAGTTCAATAATGTAGACCCATTCCACTTACAGAAAACACAGGTTTTCTTAAAACCAAACTGTCTTAGTGAAGATAGGACAAAGTTACCATAAACACTACTAAGTTTCTTGAAGACATTTCATCTTTCATCTGAAGGTTCTCAGATGAAAGGTCAAGAAATCCAGTCCCTTTCTTTCCAAGCTCCTTAGATTACCATGACCTGGAGGACTGAGAATCTACACAGACATAAATACTACTGGCTGCTTATCCCAAAAGGAACAGATGTTTTTATTGGTCTGGGTGAAAACATACAATCCTTTAAGTTCATCACAAATTGGCTTTGTTTTCTACAAAGGTGATCGAGGCGAATCCAATTTTTCAGAAGATTTTTTTCCAAAACAATATGATAAAAGAAAGCTGGCCAAGTAAAATATATTGTAATTGAACCTTAATCATAATGAAACAACCTACTCGCTACTCCCCCCCCCGCACGCACGCACGCACGCACACGCGCACGCACACACACACACACACACACAAAAACCCCCAAAAAACACACCTGTAACTCCAACTGCTCCAGTCTCCTGCGTAACTCTTTAATATGGTTTTGGGCTGTCCTGAATCCAGACTTCAGCTGCAGAGACACAAAAACAGCCCTATGAAACAGCTGGCATGATGATTTCTGGCAAACTTTCAACATCCTGTGATACCCAAGTGTTATTCTCTGCTTACACAAAAATGGCAATTATGATCCCAAATATTGAGCAAGGGTCACCTTTGAGCGTCACAGCTTCACTGATTCTTTTTGGAATTTGCTTGATTTATACAGAAATGATCAGAGATGTAGATCTAGATGTAGGACTAAATCAGTGTTTCCCAACCTTTTGGAGCCATGACACATATTTCACATTAGAAATAATCACACAGCACACAACCAAACAAAAATGTCACAAAAAACATATTGATCATTTTTCCTCGCGCGCCAGGTATAGGCTCGGTTTGTCCCCAGTATTTGCTTTCTTCTGACCACTACTGATGCTAGGGCTTTCATTTGGGTCGGAGTTTTCTCCAGGACCCAGGTCAGACTGACTACTTCTTCTTTTCAGATATTTATCTATTGCTATTATGAGCTGTGTCTTCTCACAGCGTGACTATTATGTAATTTCTTCTTCATCTTCTTCTGTTTTACTGGCAGTTGGCAATCGATTTTATTAGAGCAGGTAGTTGTACTGCCCTCTAGTGGAAGAGAATGTAATTGTTCTGCTCATTACTCACGTGATCGCTTAGAGTACTAATTTTATATTTATTGTAACTGACAAAGGATTTATTTTTAGCAATGCACTTCTAATTTCATAGACTAACCCATATTCACCTACCTACCAATAACAAGGCTTCTACACTTTGTAGAACATAACGATAATATAAAGACTATCGATGGACCGGTCTGATATACAGCATCTGTATCCGTCCAATCCTGACCTAAATTACTGGATCTGATATCGGGGACAAATAAAAAATGTAATCCAATCCATTAAATATCACAAAAGCACCTCACAAAACTTGCGACATGGCATAATCCAGCTAATGACCTTAGAATGAGAGGGAAACATGAAGATGAAACCAGGAGATGTCCTTACTGAATCATCAGAGCTGAACAGGTGATGGAGAAACAGGTTTACCTTTAAGGTAAGTAAGTAAGTAAACTTTATTTATTAAGCGCTTTTCACAGACAGACAGTCACAAAGCGCTGTACACAAATATTAAAATAGACAATAAAATCAATAGACATTATACACAACGTAAAAGATCAAATGTAAATAGTGTAAAAAATATAAAATATGTAGATCAACAAAAGGCTTGTTTGAACAGAAAAGTTTTTAACTGTTTTTTAAAAGAATCCACGGAGTCAAGTAAACGTAATTGTAGTGGTAAACTGTTCCACAGCCTTGGTGCAACAGACTGAAAGGCTCTGTCCCCTTTTGTCTTCAGTCGTGTACGGGGAACAACTAAGAGACTCTGAGTCTGTGAGCGGAGATGACGAGCAGCAGTGTATTTTATAAGAAGCTTGGATAAATAATCTGGGGCCTGGCCATTTAGTGCTCTGTATGTTAAAACAAGAATTTTAAAGCGAATTCTAAACTCTATTGGGAGCCAATGTAAAGAATATAAGATGGGAGTGATGTGAACACGCTTGGTAGAACGAGTTAGTAGTCTGGCTGCTGCGTTTTGTATCGCCTGGAGGCGGGAGAGAGATGATTTATCCAAGCTAGTAAACAGGGTATTACAGTAATCTAAGCGTGATGACACAAATGCATGAATGAGTTTTTCCAGTTCAGCTGAAGAGACCATATGTCGCAGTTTAGATATGTTTCTTAAATGATAGAAACAGGAACGAGACAAAGATTTTACATGAGAGTCAAGGCCCAGAGAAGAGTCAAATATTACTCCAAGATTCCGAATATTTGACTTGACAGATGGACAGAAGGAGGCAAGAACCTGACTAATTTTAGAATGTAGCTCAGGAAGAGCTATGATCATGGTCTCGGTCTTGTTAGTGTTTAGCACGAGGTAGTTGCTTGAAAGCCAATCAGAAACCTGGGTTAAGCACTGGACTAGGGTGGACAGCCTATCCAGCTGATGAGGCTTAAAGGACATATGGAGCTGAATGTCATCAGCATAAAAATGATAAGACAGGTCGCTAAAAGATTGAATGATACCAGCTAAAGGAAGCATATAAAAAGGAAATAGTAATGGACCTAAAACTGAACCCTGTGGGACCCCACAGGTCAGGGCAGCAATGTCAGAGGTGAACCTGTCAGTCCTAACAGAAAAGGTCCTGTCTGATAAGTAGGAAGAAAACCAGTCTAGGGCAGAGCCAGATACACCAGCTAAAACCTTGAGCCTGTTAAGTAGGATTTTGTGGTCGATGGTGTCAAAGGCTGCACTAAGATCAAGCAAAATGATCACAGAACAATTCCCTGCGTCAGATGCCATTAACAGATCATTATAGACTTTTAAGAGAGCAGTCTCTGTAGAGTGCTGCTTTTGAAAGCCAGACTGAAAAGGGTCAAGAATGTGTAATTTACATAATAGAGACCTGAACTAAGGTGGCATGAATGAGTTGAAGAGAAGTTATGAACTGTTTCTGAGAGACAAATAACATCAGGATCCTTTTCTATCTAGCTAACAGCTGGTAACTGTGCAGGGGTGGGTCTAGCAAAGTTGCCAGGGGGCCAGGTAGGGCAATAACAGGGAAAGGGGGGCACAAAGAAATACTTTTTAAATGAGAATACTTATTCTCATTTAAAATGTCTAGCTTTTAATAAATAATTATCTGAATCTTACAACCAAAGTGGTCAACTTATGTACAATTTATAGAAATCATACATATATATACCAACAAAACAGTGTACATCACTGTCACAACAACATTTGTTTTCATTCAAAGGCTTTATGGCTTTTTCTATAATACCTGGTGGGCCGGTCTCTAGTCAAAATGCCTGGGCCGAGTCCCGGTCCCAGTATAGCCCTGATCTTGATAAAAGATGAGTATCATGAAACTATGTTTGCATTTATTTGCACTGCTTTCCACTCTGGATGTCCATTTATGTTAAGCTTTAAGTATAAAAGGGTCCATTATACAACTTGGAGTTTTTTTTAAAGTTGTTGAATATTAACATTATTTTGTGCTGATATTGCACTTCTTTTTTTCAGAACCAAATAGTTTTGGAAATCTGCATAAAATTGCATTTTAAATTACTTTTTGAATATTACTTAAATACTTAGAATTAAAGTTTGGCTAAAAGTTTAAATAAAAAGATCAACTGCAAAATATTTTGGGTGCAGTGTACTTTTTGCATACAAGTATAATAGAATAGCTTTAGTGTTTTGTTTTTTGAAACTTGAGCATAAACTTATACAAAATGCAGCAAGACATTTAAAAAACAGTTTTATTGATTATAAAAGACTGTATCCGATTCATATCAATACTAGCAGATATCCAAACTTATGATATCAGTATCGAACATAAAAAAGTGGTATCGTGCCATCTCTAATAAAGACTGAAACACAGCAGCAGAGTCAAGCTCACTCCCCCCAAAAAACAAAAACAGCTTATCAGTGCCTCACAGCTAATTATCAGTACAAAAAATTCCCATGTTAAAAAATAAATAATTCCCAAATGAGCAACTGCTTACCTCAGCATATGATGACTCTCTGTTCTGCTGTTCCTCTGTCACAATTTCTTCATACAGATCCATTGACTCTTTCAACTGAGAACCAACAAAAGGTGGCTCCTCTGTAAAAAAGAAAAAAAGTGCTCAGACTACAACAGTGCAGCAGACTACGACAGCAAGAGTAGTGGTAATATGCATCCGATCAAAGTGAAACCATTTCAGAAAGACTTTTACCTGCACTTCTGTTAAAACCGATGTCCAGACCATCGTATATATCCACAGACTCCTCGCTTACTTCAGATACCAAGACTGTAGATATTATACATCATTAGTTAAAGAGTTTCTACACATAAGTCATGATTATTTTAGCGTCTGAAAATCTTACATTCATGTAAATTATGTTTTATAAGGAGTGTTTTTATGTACATACATAAATAAAACAGCAGATAATAAGCATACTGGTTTTATTTAAATTATAAAGTTTCAAACTGAGACAGATTAAGAGCCGTGAGAAAGTAGTAGAATTACGTGTCCACCTAATGAGACAAATGAAGTACAAGAACTTAACTAAAATAATCATTTTGTTTTACTTTACATTTTAAAACCACCAAGAGCTTCTGGTCTTTGTGCAACTGGCTGGTATGTAAAATTGTAGCAGTCTGGCAAGTAATGATGAAGCTTGTCCACTTAAAACTTCCACAAACTTTAAAACACAAGTCTGAGTAAGGTTGTCACATTTGGTGCTTCCACTTAAAAGGCAAGCTGCAGTATTGCAAGCATGCAATGCAAGACATATTAAAGTGAACATGAAACACTTCATGTATAAAGGCTAATTTACATCACGGAGGGTAGGGTTCAATGCAGCTAGAAAAACAACAAAGAACCACTGAATGCTTAAGAGATAGATAGTGAAAGATGACAGTATATCCTTTGTTTTGACATAAACACATTGTTGTAGCCAGAAGCAGCACAGAAGTGACTGCCTTAAACTGATTTTTAGTCTTAGTGTTGTTTTCTTCTGAGTTATTGGTTCTGTTATTAGTTAGCTAACATAAACTAATGTACGTCTACTGACTGCAACCACCCAAACACCAGTCCAAAGACGAATAAAAGCATGAAATTAATAACTAAAAGTATACATGTTTACAACCTGGACTTTCAACTAATCTTTTTAATGCCGAGCACTGACAGTGTATGGAGGCCCAAACAATAATTTAAGGCTATGGAAAATAGGACATTCAGCTTGTTGCTAATGATCAACAAAAATCAGTCTTAAGCAATTTTGATAGAGTATCTACAAATGTGGGATTTCATTCGTTTTCATTTAATTTTGGTGAATAATTCCAAGTTCTTAAGTAGCAATGTATACTTACGACCAGATGCATGACTGGTGTCAACGTTCTCCATCCTGTCAAAGATCCCTGTGGCACAGTTTCTTAAGGACTACCTGATGTCAAAGCCAAAGGGACAGTGATGGTTGTTATTGTCCAAGCCAAAACAAAAAGATTGATGCAAAAGGTGAATAAAGAAAATCTTAAAAGTCTGCTCCACAAGTTTCCATAAATCACTGTTACTTTGGGCAAAAAGATCCAGTAATAGTAATAGGCCCTTTTACTTAATCAACATTAGCAGGAGAGCAACAGTGTTTATTTTGGTAAGATAATTATTTTTAACAAGACTTTTTCATTGTTCAAGTATTTCTGAGATAACTACTTTTCATACATGAATAATAATATATATGCAGATCCACATCAGAAATGGGTGAAGTGCTGGGCAAAAAACAAGCCGCTAATTAAAGATCGATAGACAACTAGATAAATAAATAGATACACAGTTGAATTTTGCCAGAGATCGACTGTGACATACACCTAATGGTATACACAATTACAAAGATAATGTAGGTTGAAAGACGGTTGATCTATTGGACAAATTGGGACTAATGGCGCTAACATGTTGCGCTAGCTAGAGTCTGTCCTACTGCTCAAAGACACCAAAGAACAAAGCAAAGCAGAAAGATAATCTTATAACCTTCCAGGTTAAAACAAACGATCAAACTGTGGGCCCGAGTTAATTTCGTTGAATAAATATAACACTGTCTTTTTGAGTCTTTTGTTCCTAGCCTTGTTACCTTTGACCCGAATTAAACTAACACAAACACAAAAGACAAGGATGGCAAACAAACATCCCCTTTCACAACGTTTTTATCGTGTCAGACATTTCACGACACATTTGACCTATTACCTATTACCTATTAAGGCAACTAATGGACTGCTTATTTATTTTGTTTGGGTTTTTTTTTACATTTCTGGACATTACTTCAAACAAATGAATCCACTCAGAACTGTCTGCTTAACTAACCCGGAGGAAACAAGAAAGTTGGTCAGCAAAAGAAGTGACTTAAAATTAGCCTGCAGAATATTAGAGTAACGTGGCTGTGATTTAGTCGTCTTACTAACTTACTTGCGTATTGTTGTGCCCTCCTGTTGTTTACAGCTGTAACGCCGCGCCAAGACTTCATTGCACAGGAAGTACCATTTTCCCGCGGTCTGTCACTGCAGCCTGTGCACTCCTCCTCTCC
This sequence comes from Oreochromis niloticus, assembly GCF_001858045.2. NCBI lineage: Eukaryota > Metazoa > Chordata > Actinopteri > Cichliformes > Cichlidae > Oreochromis > Oreochromis niloticus. The sequence continues at coordinate 29,051,549 of NC_031980.2, read as the reverse complement.
GCTTGCAAAAATATTCTTCAACACTTAGGTAGATTTGCGACACTGTCGCTCACTACCTTCGCGAGCAACTAACATTCTCCTACCGCCGAGTCAGAAAGAAAATGAAATGCGTTAAAGACAGAATTAACGCTCCACTCAAGCCCAAGTTGTTGCTTCACTCCCGGAAAAATGGACAGCCAGGCCAGGGTCGTGTCATCACCACGCGACGTAAGGACAGAAAACGGAAGCTGTGTGGGAGGGGGAGGTAACGAAGTTGACCCGGAAGGAGTCTGGCTTCACTCACATGTGGATGGCATTTTAACGCCAGAGAACGTGTTTGTGTATTGAGATATACACGCGAGTGATGAACCTCTCAGTTCTCTTCAGTAGCAGGGACACATTATCACCAACACATCCCAGAGGCTGGTGTTTGCTGTAGCCCTCCACGAAAAGACACTTGAGAAGATGGAGAATTTAGTACTGAGTCTGTCATCACTGGGCACCATAGCGAGGCATGTTGACAAAAGTCACAGCCAACTGAGCCAGTACCTATCAAAGCAGGTAAGATTTGTTATTTCCTGAGCATATTATGATGGAAATAATGTGTTTATGTTCACATTGAGACTCGGCATCGTTAACCTTTCCTTTACGTGTTAGCGATCACGACCCTGTAGATTACGTTCAGGCTCGGTAACCCACAGGATTTAAATATTTTGGGTTGATAGTAAAACGTGTGGCTCACGTGATGTCTCCTCAGATATGGAGTCAGCAGGACAGGCAGTGTATTCTGGATTGTTTGGCTCAGCTGCTGCTAGAAAAGGATTATACTCTACTGATTGCACGGCACTTGCGTCCTCTGACACTGGACCTGTTGGAGCGCAATGCTGAGAGGGTGAAAGCGGGAGGCAGCATCAACCATGACCTCCATGAGCGTCTGTGTGTGGCTCTCAGCAAGCTTCTCAGCATCAGTCCTGACGCACAAACGTAAGTGTTCTGAGAAAACTACTGATGTTGACTTTTGTCTTATTATTTTGATTAAATCCTGTGCTCATCAACCCAGTGCAGACCTGGAGACTCTTGATCTTCATTTGTGTAGTGACACTCTGACACAGTAAAGTAAACAGTGTATCCTGCCTAACTCTCCGCACCTCTCCTGAAGGTTTGGTGCAAGGTACTTGGACAATGCCCCTCCGGTGTTTCAGAGGCTCTTCTTCACCAGTGAAGAGTCATCAACTGTGCAGTATGGGCCCAGAAGGATGAAGCTGCGTGACCTAATGGGTGCCACTCTGCGTTTCCTCCAGAGTGATTGTGCCAAGTTCCGAATGCTCTGGGACTGGAGCCCCTGCATGTCCCTTCTGCTCACTAGTGATGTCATGGTGCGATGGTATGTGCCTGCGTCATGTTTAGACCAAGACATCATTAGATATAGATATTGGATTTTCAATATGGGGAAAAGCGCCCTGAAAAGAAAAAAAAAAACGGGAAGCTTTTTTTTTAAGGAAATAAAGGTGGAGCCTGCTCCTGTCAGGACTGACTTGGCTGCATGCTCAGGTTGGTGGAGAAGAGCACTCTTTAGCTGGCTACTCCACCTGGCTTAGTGGTTTCAAAAGCTTTTGCCACAACGTAAAGTCATTAATAAATCATAATAAACAAAATCAACTAGTTGCAATACTTGCACATATTTAGTCACAGCTAGTGTTAAAGTTGACTTCAGATGTGTTGAATTGATTTGAGTGCATAATTCCTAAAGCATGGAGCCTGTCTTGATATAACTCATTCCAGTCTCAATCCAAAATCCTGAGCCCATATTCCAAATGAAAGCATTCCTGGGCAGACAAAAGATGCAAAACAAGAGAAAGAATGTTCATTTCTACATGTTAGCGTTTACCAAAAATATTATATTTGGATAGAAGCCCTTTTTAATCATCACAAATTGGTTAGTAACTCTAATTTAATTACATATTTTGTCGTAGCAACTAACTCAGGATTATATTTACTTGATGATTTAATCACAAAATGCTGTTAAATAAAGCCAAAAGTATGCTATCAGCACATTAGTGTTGATATTCAAATCGCTTTCTGGTTTAGCTGCTCAAAATATTAACCAGTAATTTATAGCTAATGCTACTACATTTAACATTCAACATTTGTTCTTTGTTTTGTACTTGACCTGCAAATTACAGTTAATGTCACTTGTCCCTCTAACAGGTACACCGCCCACTGTTTAGCATTGGTCTCTCATATGACTGATAATCAGAAAACCATCTTCCTGAGGAAGGTGCTGACGAGTGATGAGATCCTACACATGAAAATGAAGTATGTACTGTGTGTTTGGTGTTGAATCTTGACCCTAGCGTGGCTCTAAAATCCCACATTTTTCAGATCACTGAATTCAAAAGTGTTACTGTAATGGGATGCTACTGTTGTATACACACAAACACATATACATGTATCACATAAATACATTTCACAATAAACAAAAATACAGGACACAGCCTTATAGGGTTATTGTTGTTATTTATTTATTTTTTTTCACATTTTTATGCACATATCTGAATTTATTTTATCAACAACAGTCGAGAATTGTAAATCTGATATTGTGGTGCTACATGCCTTTACCATTGATCGTTCTTTAGGGGTTTGGAAGAAACTCAGCAGCTGGAGGTTGAGAAGGCCCTGGTTTTAGCCAATCAGGGCTATGTGACATGGTGCCAAGAGAAGGCCAACAAGTTTACTAGAGGCCAGGTGGTATCAGAGGACTTGTCGCAGAATGTAGTAGCAGTCTGTGGTGTTGTGCTACCCAGGATAGTTCCTAGGCAGCCTGAACAGGTATGTAATCTTTGCCATATATCAGTCTCTGCTGTTGTTTTTCTTTCTCTTTTCCTAATATTGGCGTCTACTTGTAGATTAATCAAAAGGATCTGGTGTTGGTTGACTCAACCTGCCGCAATCTGAGACGACTGGCCTTGGCCGTGGCCTCCCAGAAACCTGTACTGCTCGAGGGTCCTATTGGATGTGGTAAAACTGCTTTGGTAGAGTTTATGGCTGCTGTCACCGGACATGCCAAAACTACGGAGATCCTCAAGGTGCAGCTTGGGGATCAAACTGACAGCAAGGTGAGAGACATAAAAAGAAAAAAACATGTTGTTTCTTATGGTTCTAGAGGAAGTGATGAAGCATTATATTTATTTTATATTTTAATATATAAAACAAACATTTTACAAACTGTTAGAATTGTAGGATTTGCAGGTTTGCACCCATATGTACTCAAATCAGAACATCCTGGCCACTGTTGATGTAATATTCACAATATTTTGTTGATGTTGTGTTTTGTTTTGTTTTTTTGATGATATTTTGTTGACGCACCTTGTTGTTGTGATTTGATGCTCTATAAATAAAGTTGAATTGAAGGTGTTTCTTCCAGTTTCACCAACTTTTTGAGTTTTCTAATAACTCATTTAGTCTGAAGGCTGAACATTTCAAAATGTCCTTGTTTTATATCACAGGTACTTCTGGGAATGTACCGTTGCACTGATATACCAGGGAAGTTTATATGGCAGCCTGGAACACTAACACAAGCCGTGTCTTCAGGCCAGTGGATCCTCTTGGAGGACATTGACCATGCTCCTCTGGATGTGGTGAGTAAATACCCTACCTTTTTAAATATGAATAAATTGAAAACCATGGACTGGTATTTATAAAGCATCCAAACAAAGTTCTCAAGATTACAGGTCCCATTTTGCATTGGTAGTGTGTTTTATTCTGGCCCAACATCCATGGGCAGTTGAGGATCACCTATTAACCTAACATGTATGTCTTTGGATTATGGGAGGAGCTAGAGTACTCAGAGAAAAGCCACGCAGGAAAACATGCGAACTCTACATAGAAATTCTCCAGTCGGGGGTTTGAGCCATCAAGTTGTCGCTGTCAAGATGACACTGCTAACCGTTACACCACTGAGTTGTCACTGGCAAGGAAAAAACTAGCCCTAAAAAGTTCTTTTTTTCTCTCTCAGATTTCTGCGCTCCTCCCTTTGATGGAGAATAAAAAGCTGATGATTCCGGGACGAGAGGACTGCATTGATGTTGCGCCTGGATTCCAATTTTTTGCAACCAGAAGGTCAGACTACAGCGCTTTGTTAAAGGATATGAAATTCTGATATGACTACTGAACCTGTCACATGTGCTTTGTGACGCTGGGATGTGTAATCCTATGTACGGTTAATCATTTTAAACTGTATGTATAATTGAGATGTACTAAAGAGTAATGCATGTTTCAATGAACACTGGCCTGTCAGATTTTAGCAGCAAGTAACTTATGTTTTGTGGACTGTAGGATGTATTATAGTGGTGGAAGCTGGCACAGACCCCAGAACTCCCATGCAGTGCTGTTGGACAAGTACTGGACAAAGCTGCAAATGGGCAACATGACACGAGAAGAGCTGAAGAAGGTGATTGAGAGAGTTTTCATGTTTAACTTCACTGTGGTTTCAACAGTAGATTCCCTTTTTCCTTTTCTTTTTCTTTTTCTTTTTTTTTAATGTGCCTGTATTCTAAAACAAGACGTTAGCTTTAGTGTTTCAATTGGTGTTTTATTTAACCTGTAAGGAAACTTCTCCTCTCCTTGTATAATGGTCCATCCCTTGGTATCTCCTTCACGCTCATGAAACCATACTTGTTCTTGAAAGGACTTGCTGTGTCTAGAAGACGCACACAACTTTTTTTTGATTGGATAGAGGGATGTCTCTAAAAATGCTTCATTAAAAAACACATTTAGCACCTTACCAAGGAGGAATTCAAGCAAGTTAAATCGGGCAGCAGCAAGCATCATTTTTTTCCTTTTACTAATGAAGTTGCATGATATTCGGACACATGGGAGTCAAAGCCTGTATATTTTCATCGATTTGGATATTTAGAAACTTTGAGATGATCTTTTCTGCTGCAGTTAGGGACAAACTTAAGATTTCTGGTCAGCAAGTCAAAAATTATGTCTTTGCTACAGGGTTTTAATGAGTTTTTTTGCAGTATAAAAATCCTAAATCTTTTTTTTTCTCCATCGTGCATTCCTGCTGTAAGCTGTGTAGTATCTGTTTCAAGCTGATCCTATCCCTCGTGTATGTAGGTGCTCATCAGTAGATATCCGAGGTTGTCTGTTGTGTCAGACCATCTTCTGGAAATCTTCTGCCAGCTGACTGGGGAGAGACACTCTGAGCTAGACACAAACAGCCTTGCAATGCCTGACAACAGCCAGCAGCACAACTCTGACGACAAAAGCACACAGCTGAGAGCGCTTTCACTGAGGTGAGCCCCATCTCGCTGCTCTCTCTTCTCCTTTTTCCTTTGTCTAACATTTAAATTCTAATCAATACAGCAAATTGACCTGTGGCACTGAAAACGTCAAATTTCACTGAATTTTATCCACTGGTGACTAAGGCTGCCAGTTTTAATACCATCTATTATTAGTTAAAGTACACCGGTTGTTTACCATACTTAAAGGTACACAAGCCAACTCACCCCAACCCAACAGCTGAAACAAAAAACTAGATGTTTCAATGATTGCAGCGCATCAAAACTGATTCTGGAACAGACAAAGCAGGCTAACATTAAGGTTCTGCAGTGGACTTCCCAAAGCCCCCACTGTCTGTTGAAGGTGACATTTAACCAAATGTTAGTGGGTTATACTTCTGACCCAGTATGTAGTACTTTTGACCGTGTGTAGATCAGAGAAGATCTAAAATAAATGAAAACTTGTGCCACCCAGTTGTTGTTGTTGTTGTTGTTTTTTGTTTTTTTTGTTTTTTTTTTTAAATCATTAAAGATCAATCACTGCATTTAGGACCATGGGGTTTTGATATACATTGTTTCTTGAACATTTGACCTATAATCCACAAAAGCTGTATTGTCATCGCAGTCATTTGGGGCATACGCAGAACCATCACCATGGAATTTATGGTCTTAAATCTGTCACATTATCCCCTCTAGCCAGTCTGCAGTTCAGTCTTCATGAGATGAATGGGTTTTCAATAAACTCTTTGCTGCGATCCATAGTTTACTGATTAAAATGTCCCTAGAGCAGGAAACTGGAATCACAGATTCACCAGGTCACATCAGTGCATTTAAGTAAAAGCTGACTCACTAAAGTGCTGATTGAAATTTCTGTGTTCTTTCCACGTTCTTTTAGTTTGGTAGATGGGTGAAAATTTGTGATTCTGTGTCTGTAGTGACAACCAAGATCAGGCTAGACAGAAAGATAAGAATCCTAAACAATATGTTCTGGATACTTCTCCATTATGACTCTACAGGGACCTGCTGAAATGGTGTGAGCGAATCAGCGTCAACTTTGACTGCACCTCATCAGCTACAGCACAACATGTCTTCCTAGAGGTCAGTGAATTCAGTTTATGAAAATGATCACATATGGATGTTTCATTCATACACATGCCAGACGATATTACCATAGTAACCAATACACGGTTGTAACCTCCAAGACTGATGATCCACTTTTTTTTTTTTTTTTTTTTTTTTTGTTTGTTTGTTTGTGTTTGTTTTTTTTAAATGCAGTGACTATGAAAATGAGAAGATATCATTTAGCATGTGTAGTAACTGAATCGTAGGATGTTGTTCGCAATAGACATTTTGGATAGTTTTGGCATGAAAGAGACAGATGAGATAAACAAGAGTACTGGTGATCTTCCTACTTTGGCGGGACAAAATTGTCACTGTTCCATAGCTATGTAGTTAGTTGTTTCTCTAACTACTTTGCTAAAATCATAGGAACACAGTTAACTAGATCGCTAACTACATGCAACATACAGTGGTGTGAAAACGTATTTGCCCCCTTCCTGATTTCATCTTTTTTTTTATATATATATATGTTTGTCACACTGAGATGTTTTAGATCATGAAACAAATTTGGATATTAGAAAAAGATGAGGCAAGTAAATTTCTAAATGAGTGTGTTTTATCATTAAGGGGAAAAAAAAAAAAGAAACCCGTGTGGCCCTGTGTGAAAAAGGATTGCCCCACCTAGTTTAACAATGAATTGGCTGTGATTAACCACATTTTTTTTTATAAAGCGCTACTCTGTGAATTGAGTCATTTTCTGGTCTTTGTCTCCCTCAGGCTCTCGACTGCTTCACAGCCATGCTGTCTCATCCCGAAAGTAGACTGCGAATGGCTGAGATCATTGGAAGCAAACTGAACATCTCCAGAGAGAAGGTATTTGAGTAAACAGTTTTATGGTAAATAAAAGCAGTTTGAAAGCGTATGTTTTGGATTTGGATAGAGGACCATTCCGATGGCACTGAAATCCAATTTAACTGTAATTTCGGTTTTTAATTTGTGGCGTCTGCTTTTTTCCAGGCCCAGCACTTCTGTCAGATGTATCAGCCTGGCATCTTGCTAACTGAGCTGGAGGCCTCAGTGGGCAGAGTGACTCTGATTCGGAAACAGACTGAAGCAGTTCAGCTGAGTGTGTAAGTGGGACATCCTCCTCTGGCAACTCCTCTTTATGTTTCCACAATATAGAGTGCTGTGACAAAGAATGTACCTTTTCTGATTTATTTTTTTCATGTTTCAGGTCATTAAACTAACTTTAATATTAGATGTAGGTGATTTCTAAAAACAGCAAGATGCTGTTTGTAAATGATGATTTTTATTTGTCAAAGGAAAAAAATGCTTGTTATTCATAGTTAGTTCCTACTCAGATTGGCTGGATGCGACTTTGACTCGTTTTCCATTACAATCGAGTACCACCTAATGTGCGTGCGGTGGTTATAGCAACATGGTCGAGTGTCCCGTGATGTAATTAGTCTGCGACTTGAACGCCATGACAAAGGTGGACTTCCAGGTGATGTTATACCTGCTGCTCGGTCTGTGGCTTTCTGTGAAACTTGGGGACCACTGCGATTTCCGTGTTGCCAGGTTTCAAAAGTGGCGGTTTTGATTGTCATGAAGGAGATGCTTTCATGACTCATCAAGTGACTAGCTAATCCACTGATGTGATCATGCGAGATTGCTTGGAGCCCCAGTGGGATACGTACTAAAAAGATACCACCTAAGGGAAAACCGTGGTGAGCGACCAGAGTAGGTACAAATGGAAAAGTAACTAATTTCTCCAGGGTGTCTTGAGACTGGTCTGGGGAGACATGTCCAGAACACCTCACCTAGAAGGCACCCAGGAGCCATCCTTGTCAGATGCCTGAACCACCTCACCTGGCTCCTTTCGATGTGGAGGAGTAGCAGCTCTACTCTGAGCCCCTCCCGAAGGGCCGAGCTCCTCACCCTCAAAACTCAAAATTTCCACCCCTTGTATCACGGTCTTTGGTTGCTACCCAGAGCTTAAGATCATAGGTGAAGGCAGGAACATAGATCGACCGGTAAATTGAGAGCTTTGATTTTTTTTTTTTTAACTCACCTCTCTTTTCACCATGATGGACCAGTAAAGGGTCCACATCACTGCAACCGCTGCACCAATCCATCTGTCAATCTCCCGCTCCCCTCACTCGTAAACAAGACCCAGAGATACTTAAACTCCACTGCACCAAGTAGAGGGGAGTTTAACTCGTCCCTGATCCAGAGTGGGCGCTGCACCCTTTTCTGGCTGAGGACCATGGCCTCAGACTTGGAAGTGCTAATTCACATTCCCGCCACTTCACACTCAAGCTGGAGGCCACCACCTTGAAGCCAGCACAACCACATCATCTGCGAAAAGTAGACACCCAAGTCGGCAATGCAAACCAGGCTCTTGCAACAGTTGTATAAGGGCCGAATGCAAAAATGTAATATTTTTGCATCCGCGTGTTTATGTGGGTGAACATGAAATTCAATGTTGACACAAAAAGTGTTTTTGTTGTTTTTCTGCAATGTGCAAATATTAACTGTTAATGTATTGTTTTAAACAGGGATAACCACACATTTGCTGCTACACGACCATCTGCCGTGCTACTGGAACAACTGGCAGTGTGTGTGGCCAAGGGAGAGCCGGTTCTTCTGGTGGGGGAGACTGGAACTGGAAAGACCTCTACTGTACAACAACTAGCTAGAATCACAGGTGAGCTCAGGTTTGCGCAAAGATGAAGCTTGCCTGTGGCTCACTGGTGGTTTGAACCCTCCCTCCCCCTGTCACTATGTCTTTAAACTCAAATTATCTCCATAAAGCTCTATGAATGGTTCATTCTATTTGAAATATTTCCTGTCTGTTCAATCCAGGACACAGGCTGCGGGTTGTGAACATGAACCAGCAGAGTGACACCGCAGACCTGCTTGGAGGGTGAGTCACACAGCAACTGTGCATTAATTGCATAAAAATAATACTCTGTCACTAAAACTATATAGATAAGAACAGCAGTCAAGTGTTTGTGACAACTGGCAATGAGTCATTCACATTGCTTGGATAGCTCGTTTCCCCTTCGTAAATGAAATCGTAATTTAAGAATGCAATATTTGTATTTACTCAGGTTATCGTTCTCTAATATAAAATTTTTTTTGAAGCTATGAAACATCCAAGTATTACAAATATGCTAAAAAAGCCAGGAAGTGGACAAATATTTGATCATAGCACTGTAAATAGCTGCAATTCACAACAACAGTCTTCTGATTAAGTTCCTCCAGTAGTTCCTCCTACTGATCCAGGAAGACTACTGATAGTGTCTTTGCATTATGTATGATGAAGAGTAACTTACTCTTGACTGGAGTTGTAGAGGCATCTCAAAGTCTATTAATGCACACCCTACAGTGTGTCCTAGATACATCATCAGTGATATAAGGGGTTGTCACTGGGTCTTCGGGACTTTCATGTTTATACATCCTCACCCGATGACCTAGCTAGCTTGGTTAGTCACAGCTTGTGTCTAAATAAATTGTGTTGTCCATGGGTCCTGCCTTTTCACACCCATCTTGATGGCCTCTCAGGTATATTGGTGGCGTGCAACATGGCTCTCTTGCTGTGCAGTCCTCTGATCTCAAGTAATTTGACGACCTAGTAGATTGACTGGCCAGCAAAACCTTGGCAGCTGACATCAGTGGAGTAGCTCCTCATACTTGGCCCTCTTCCTCTCAAATACCTCTTCTAAGGGTACAGTCAGTTCCAGCAGGACCACCTGCCTCGATGACATGTCAGGCCAGAGGATTGTCACAACTACGGTGTCAGGGAATTTGAGCTGTCTCCCTAGGTTAGCCTTCCAACTGCCAGGCCTGAGCTGTTGTCAGAAGTCCTCTTGTATCCTGTTTCTCTTTTCTCTAGCCTTGCCAAAAACAACAGTGCTCTGTTGCCTATTGTTACCTATTGAGAGATCTGCTGATATCTTCTGTAATAACTCTCAGCACCTAGTCAGGGTGCCACTAATAACCCCCTTCTCCCAGAGCTAACACCCACACATGTGCTAATAATTTTCAGTTTTCTGCCGGGCCCCAGGAGGAAAGGTTGGTTAGGTTTGGGAGTGCATCGTTGGCTGACTGAACCTTGATTTGATTTGACCTTCCAATAGTCCTGAACACAAGATGTTCTGGTCTATTGCCTGCGCCCATCTAGTCCATGTTCCTTGCTTTTCATCCCAACCATCCTGCATCCTTCTAGCCCAAAGATAGCAGATGTTACTGGTCCAGCTGTCTTTACTGTAACTGAAGCAGCTGTAATAGTCCAAAATTTGGTTCCTGATCTTGTTTTGAAAATGTGTTAAACAAGTGTGCTTTCCACCAGTTTGTGTGAGACTGCCCCATAAGCATTGGCAAGGTTAAATCGCAGAACTGCAAGGTCAGCATTTCCCTCCTGGATAAGCTAGATGATATTTTCTGTCTGATCGATGATCTAATACCCGTGGAGCTCTGAAGCAGTGTTGATATATGGATTGCTTAAAAGGGATTCTATGTATGTGGCAACAAAGCTAAAGAATATCTTCCCCTCAAAGTCGAGGAGTGAGGCAATTCCAAATTGCTCAATGGTACGAGTAAGAATCCAGACATCTTCTTCATATTTCCACTGCTGTGCAACAAATAACCTTGATGGAGTCTGGGGCACTTGATGTAGACAATGTAGGAGACTCCACTTGGACCTGGTGCTGAGGTAGTTCTACTTGCCTTGACAACCTGCTTGACCTGTCTCAGGTTTGGCTTCTTGAAGTGGAATGTCACTATGGGTTATTGCAGGTTATCAAGGAAAAAACAGGATGGACCAGAGCTTAAATCAGTGTCATATTCTCAATACGAATGGATATATCAATCTTTTAGTTGTAGCAAAGAACAAAACCCAAATTGTGAAAATAAAAAAAAAATTAAAAACTAAATCTTTTCCACTGGTTTTAAGTCATTCTTTTGGTAACACTTTGGTGCCAAACTCTATTAAGTGGTTAAAAAAAACCTTCCCAGTAATTTCTTTTGATGATTTCTTCTTAGCTTAAACGTTTCTCTTTTAAATATCAGGTACAAGCCAGTGGACATCAAGCAGATCCTGCTCCCTCTCCGTGAGGCCTTTGAGGACCTATTCTCCCAGACATACTCGAGAAAGCAGAACCTGACCTTTCTCGGTCACGTGCAAACCTGCTTCAGAGGCAAGCGTTGGCAGGATCTGCTTAAACTCATGGACCACGTCTGCAAGTCTGCTCTCACGAAGGAGCTGCAAGAGAAATCAGATGGTAGTGCTCCAGAATTACTAGATGGTTACACCGGCTGTGTTAGAGTGAAACACTGATGTTTTCCTGTGTGTGTGTATGTGTATGTGTCCTTGCAGCTGCTTTGTTGCAGGAGCAGTGGGAGGCACTGGCTTCAAAACTTAATCAGACCCAGCAGCAGATTAGGGCCTGTGAGACAGCCATGGTCTTTGCCTTTGTGGAGGTAAAGACTTAAAAAATAAACACACATATGTTTGTGGATCCGAGCGTGGTAACCCTTACCTGTGTGATTTGCTTTATAGGGAACATTAGCTCAGGCAGTGAAGAAGGGCCACTGGATCCTGCTGGATGAGATCAACTTGGCAGCAGCGGAGACCCTCGAGTGTCTGAGTGGACTTCTTGAGGGCAACACCAGATCTCTAGTACTGCTGGATCGTGGAGACACCGGTGAGGACTGCCATTACCTTGCCCACTTTTGAAAGCCTTCATTAAATACTTTCAAAGTTAGAACTCTGTAATTTTTTGTTTGTTTTTTTTGAGTAGAGCCCCTAGTACGCCACCCAGACTTCCGGCTTTTTGCCTGTATGAACCCAGCTACTGATGTTGGGAAGAGGAACCTGCCTCTGGGCCTCAGAAACAGGTGAGACTATGCAGAGCTGCAGACTACGCAAGATGGAAGCAACAATGCTTCACTTCTAAAGCTCTGTATGTATTTATCGCTTAGGTTTACTGAGCTGTATGTGGAGGAGCTGGAGAATGAATCTGACCTGAGGATCCTGATCTCAGATTACCTCAAGTGCTTAAATCCACATCGAAGTGTCATCAGTGGCATTATAAGGTTGGCTCTTATTAAAGCTTGAACTTTTAAAAGATCGTTTTTTAAAGACGTTGCTGAACGAGTGTATTTCTTTTGTACACCATCCAACAATATACCTTCTTTGCTGATGCTATATGCAGCCTGATGCATTGTAGACTCGAATAGGTAGAGTGTGGTTTTAAGAGCGTGTTTGCCTTTTGTGTTTTTGGTTCAGTCATCAAACATCCTTATTCATTTTGGGTTAGTTACTTTCATCATAATCAAATTGTGCCATAGATGCTTGTGTTAAAAGCTTGCTGTTACATTTTATTGTTGTTTTTTCACCCTCGGTCCTTCTGACACTTTTAGCTTTAGGATAGGATATATATGTAAGTGTGTGTGAGCTGTAGGTTTACACTACCTTCTGAATGGCTTATTCGACAAATGTATTTCTTTGCAGCTTTTACCTGACCGTACGAAAGGAAGCAAGCTCACGTCTGGTGGATGGGAGGGGCCACAGACCCCACTACAGTCTGCGGACTCTGTGCAGGGCCCTGAAGTATGTGGCACTAAACCCCTGTAACAACGTGCAGCGCTCACTTTATGAGGTGGGAACCAGATCTCTTATTTATAAGTAGTCATATTGAGAATGGTCAGTTTAGTTTAATGCCCTGTTTTTTTTTTTTTAATCATTATTATTATTTTAGTATTTGAAGGTTTGATGTTTCTGTACTTGTTGTACGTGTTCTCATCAACTATGTCTTGTGTGCAGGGGTTCTGCCTAAGCTTCCTCACTCAGCTGGACAGAAGCTCCCACCCTGTGGTCCAGAAACTGGTGTGTCAGCACATCCTGATGGGCAACACAAAGTGTCTCAAACAAGTAAGATCTTATCAGAGGTGCTTTTTTTTTTTTTTAAGAGAGAGAAACCCCACCCCCCCAAAAAAGTGTGTGTGTGTGTGCATCAGCATGTGGTATCCTAGATGAAGATACCACAAACAAAAGATGTTATCACTTTCAACACACTTCATATGTGCTCTTTCTCTTTTCTAAAAAGCTTTCAATGTGAAAAATCTTTCATTTTTCGGAATGAGCAGAAATGGATTTTAAAGTTCTGAAAAGTGACTTGTTGTAACAAGTCACTTTTCAGAACTTTAAAAGGGGGTAGAGGGGGTAGAGCTCAGGGGGTAGAGCAGGCCATCTACTAACTAGAAGGTTTGTGGTTCGATCTCTGACTGCACAAGTCATGCATGCCAAATATCTTTGGGCAAAATATGAATGTGTGAATATTAGATAGACGTAGCACTCATAGCGAAAAGTGCTTGTGTTGAATGGCTGAATGAGGCAAGTTCTATAAAACACTTTGAGTGCTCAGAGTAGAAAAGTGCTATATAAGCACCAGAACGTTTATCATTTACCAGTTTAGGGCGAAGTAATTTGTGATAACTTGAAGTGATAGGGAGATATAATTATATGCAACCTTTCTGTAAAATGTTTGTGCACTGTGTTTCCTACAGTCCATCCCGGCACCCTCAGGCCGACCCTGTGTTGAAATGGAAGGCTATTGGGTTTCCCAGGGGGAGATGGAACCAGGTCTCGACCCCAGCTACATCCTCACTCCCTCAGTCAAGCTGAACCTTCGCGACCTTGCCAGAGTGGTGTCTGCAGGGTGAGCTATCACCCAGTCTGACCCCTTGTACAATGTTCCCCCCCGAATCAATGGTTTCATCTATAAATCTCTAGATATTCATGTTGACAGAGTTAATTCAGGCCCTTCAGTAAAGGATGCACCAGAGTGTATCGGGACAAATCTGTGGTTGGACTGAATTGCCCTGCAGTCAGTGGCCTGCCAAACAGGAGGCTTTTTTTTTTTTTTTATAACAGTGGAAAGAAAGAGCTGTGATTCAGCCATCAGCTTTCCTGTGCTTCTCCAAAGGGCTACATTTGTCTGTTCCTTTCTGCTCCTATGCAAAATTAACATGCCAGAGTTAAATGTGAATGGTGAGGACATCACTTCTTAATTTTAGAATTTTTGGACCAGTGCATATCACAACTATAAAGACTTTTGAATTAAAAATCATACCAGTTTGTTACAGGCTTTTAATGTGAACAATGTGTGTGCAACAAGAGGCAGCACGGTGGCCAGTAGTTTGTAGCGTTGCCTCACAGCACAAAGTTCCTGAGTCTGACTCCATCTTCAGTGTATTCTGTTGTCACAAACAGAAAAGGTTCAAAGCATTTTGTTTGGTTTTATTTATAACTCAGAGGTCCTTCACCACTCAGCTGCCCTTAAGTTAATTTCATACAGTCAGGAAATAACGTCACGCAGCACTTAGTTGATGACATCTCAATAGTGTGCCCTCTTTTAACCAGCCCGAATGCTGCTTTGCTTTACAGGACTCACCCAGTGCTGATCCAGGGAGAGACATCTGTGGGGAAGACCAGTTTGATCAGGTGGCTGGCTGCTGCCACCGGGAACCAGTGTGTGAGAATCAACAACCATGAGCACACCGATGTCCAGGAGTACATTGGCTGTTACTCATCAGATGACCGGGGCAAGCTGGTGTTTAAAGAGGGTATGAGCTTTTAAAATAGTGTTACATGACTCCTGGGGCTTTTCTCTAGGGAATCGGCTTTTTCATTCTCCCTGTGGCTGCATGGTTTTTGTCTAGTTACTCAAGTTGGGAAACTGGCAGAGAATAAAAATTGCTAATAAATGAGAATCACAGTTAATTACCTTAACTGCTAATGTGAAGTAGCTCGGCCCCAGTCCATGGCTAACTTTATTTGTCTTTATTTGTCTTTGATTAAGGCGTTCTTATTGATGCTATGAGGAAAGGCTACTGGATCATCCTAGATGAGCTGAACCTGGCCCCCACTGATGTTCTGGAGGCCCTCAACAGATTGTTGGACGACAACAGAGAACTCTTTGTGGCCGAAACTCAGGAAGTCATCAGTGCTCATCCCAGGTTCATGCTGTTTGCTACCCAGAATCCCCCTGGTCTCTACGGTGGTAGAAAGGTATAGCATTCCTTTAGCCTAGGAAGATGGACAAAGTAGCTGTGAAGTGAAATATTATTTGGATAGAAATCATGAAAATTTTACATGATCAAAAAGGTACAGGCAGGCCTTTTCTTTTTTTTTTTTTTTTTTTTTTTTTTTTCTTTTCCTTTTCTATATAGTTGGCAGAACGTGTGTATTCATTATACATATTCATTCTATGCAACACTATCCACTATCTAGGTGCTCTCCAGGGCTTTTAGGAATCGCTTTGTGGAGCTACACTTTGATGAGCTTCCCAGTGCAGAGCTGGAGATCATCCTTCATCAGAGGTGCAGCCTTCCCCCATCTTACTGCACCAAGCTAGTGAAAGTCATGCAAGACCTTCAGGTAACTGTTGCACTGTCTCTCGCGTCTGCTCGTATCTTTCTATTACTTGCCTGTTCTCGTTGATCCTGACTAATTGTTCTACAGTCCTTGCGCAAAGGATCCTCTGTGTTTGCAGGCAAACATGGCTTCATCACCCTTAGAGATCTTTTCCGCTGGGCGGACCGCTACAGGCTGGAGGAACAGGCAGAGGCCTCACGGGACTGGCTGCAGCATTTGGCAGATGACGGTGAGGCTCATTAAACAACCCGTTAAATCACTTCCTGTGTCACACAGAGACCCTAAATTGAAATTTTTCCTCCCTGACAGGGTATATGCTGCTGGCAGGACGTGTGAGAAAACCTGAAGAAGAGGCCATCATCCTGTCCATCCTGGAGAAGCACTTCAAACGGACGGTGAACCCGGAATATCTGTTCTCTCAGAAACAGGTTGCCAGCCAGTTCAGTGAGTCAAACGTATTTCATGATTCATTCCTTACTTTGCACTAGTATTTGATGAGTGTTTAGTCTGCTTACATTTTACTTTAATGATAGCAGCATTCAAGTTGCATGAACTTTCTTCCAGGTTTCAGTGTTACCTGTTAACATTTTTGTTTTTAACATTTTAGTTGACATGGAATACTTAACATTGCTGATTTCATCTATTTGTAAAAACAATGGCAGGTGTCACTGTAATATACACTTGCTTAAAATCTGCAGCATCTGCTTCATGCACTGATATTTAGAATTCAGATACAGTGAACAGAGTTAAGTATGATGTTGAAAGCCTGTAACCAGTACCGTGTGCATGGGTAGCTCCAAATCACAGCAACAGCTGCCTCGAGGCGACTGCTGTTGTACTGTGCTTATTATATTAGAATACAAAACAAGTCATTTAAAATGACTAAGAAAACTAAATTATTCAGCTCGTGATCAACACAGTGTCGTGTTGTTTGATAATCTCAACAGGTCCCTTCATCGACAGCATTGCTGGAGTCCCAGAGGAGTTCCGACATGTGGTGTGGACACAGGACATGAGGAGACTGGCTGTGCTCCTCGGTCGGGCGCTGCGATTTGGCGAGTCTGTCCTGCTTGTAGGAAACACGGGGTAATTAACATATTATTCTTAACATCTGGGAAGTAATTAAATACTTTGACCCTACTTGAGTAAATTTTCAGGTATCTGTACTAGAGTATTTTTTCTGACAACCTTTTACTTTTACTCTCTATATTTTTAAATAAATATCTGAACTCCTTAAATTTTCAAAACAGATTCGTTACATTCACTTGAACAAATTTGAGGGGAGTTATTATTCCACATCCTGATGGGCCTAATACATGAAAGACGAAAATCCAGTTTTCGTTTGCGAAGTGCGGCGTAAAACAAACCAAAGGTAGACTAACTGTGTTATTTTAAAGATTCTGCTGTGACGGAATCAAAGTAAAGAACAGAATTTGAAGTTAAGCTGACGATGCTTCAATTAATTCACTGAATTCAACCTTCATACAAACTGTATAGTGTATAATATAAAGAAACATGAACAGCGTACTGTCAGTGTAGAGGATGGAAATAAGTTGTGATTCTTTTTTCCCACACTGAGCCACTAGAACCGGTTTTAGGGTTCCCACACGTTTTCCATTAGATGATATACTTGGACTCCAAGGAAGTGGAATCAGTCTGAAAGTGCGACTCCAGTCAGTCTGCGTTCCTACCCTCACCTGTGGTCAGGAGTCGCCCATTCACCCCCACTCTATCTTACATTCACACACATTCATCCTCTGAACACATTGGGGAGCATCTTGGGGGTTCTGGATCGTGATTGATCAGCTCTAACTCCTGAGCTATACCCACCTCATAATGTACAAAAACAGATTTGTGAGAGTCATGTCTTCATGTTTACTGTGCAGATATTTTTTTTTTTTATACATAAATGTCTAATGTCATGTGTTTTGTATGTGCTCCTGCTCCTTCACCAGATGTGGAAAGACCACCATCTGTCAGCTCTTTGCTGCTTTGGCTGGACAGAAGTTCTTTTCAGTCAACTGTCACCTCCACATGGAGACATCTGATTTCCTGGGAGGCCTCCGGCCTGTCAGACATACACATCAGGTAGTGATAAGTCCTCACTGGGGCCAGTAGTGATATTCAAAATGTGGAGGAAAATATGTTCTCCACAGCACTGAAAGTTGTTCATCTGAAATTGTTTGAACTTGTTCGTACACAATATTTCCTGGCATGCCCTGATTCAGAAAGTGGAAAGATTCCTGCCCCCATCATGACAACTGGGGTGGGGTGGGTGGGTTAGTTAGTTAACTTAAAAAGTTAACTACATATTTCTATATATATATTATTATATATCTTTGATGCATTTCTGTAAATTCTTGTTGTTAAATTGGACTTGTGTTGATGTTGATACATTATAAAGAAAATCCTGGTTAGTAGTGTAGAAGCACGAACTTCTAAACCGTCACATGCTCCTGAGTAATAAAAAAATATTTGTGCATGTCTGTGTAGAATGACGGGGAGGACGGCAGACTGTTTGAGTGGCATGATGGGCCCTTGGTACAAGCAATGAAGGAGGGAGGTGTCTTCCTCATGGATGAAATTTCATTGGCAGACGACTCTGTCCTAGAGAGACTCAACAGGTACCCACACAAAAACGTTTACGTGTTCCATATCTACGCTTGTCTTGAGGGTCAACAACCCTGCAGCTTAAGAAAAGACAAAGTAAAATAAAAGAAGAAAACTGTTTAAATGCTTTAGAAAACAGAAAAACTGCACAGTAGTATTTTGCAGTAGTTTGTTCTGAATGTTATACATGCTGCAAATTGAAGTTTATTGCATAATCAGTATTTTTTTTCTGCCACTGAAAAGTTGCTATATAGGAGGCTGTTTGTACTTAACACATTAACTTAAAAGATTAAACAGAAAACCTTATCATGTGGGCCAAACTGCTTTGTGAAAATTTGAGTTAGCAAGATCATAACAGAATAAATATGTCTTTATTATACTGATAGAGTAGTGATATGTTGGGATCTTGGGTATTTTCACAAATAGCATTATTTTTTTACCTTAAGTTGTATTTGCATCGATTGCTTGTAGTTGTAGTGTTCACTTGTTTGGTACTTAAGAAAAGTTATGTCTTGATGCACGCTCAGTCATCCAGGTAAGGAAATGAACAGAATTGACTTTTTGGGATGTGAAAAGTTCCTCTGAGCGTAAATTTGCCACCATTTAATTTTAAAAACACTGCACAAGCTTTGACCTTTGATAGTGTGTTTGTTTGCTACCAGTGTTCTGGAGACGGAGAAGTCCCTTGTGCTGGCAGAAAAGGGCAGTGGAGATCGTGGTGACGTGGAGCTGATAAAAGCAGCTGCAAATTTCCGTCTGGTTGCCACCATGAACCCTGGAGGAGACTTTGGCAAGAAAGAGGTGATGAAATGATGCAAAATGGTAAAAGTTACTGTTTTTCGTATAGGGAAGTTTTTGTTAGACTTTGATGCTGCACACAATAGCTGCTTCCTTATTTATAATAGAACAAAAACAAAGAAGCATACAAACAAACCACGTGAACTGTTGCAAGTCACAGCCTCAGATTACACGCATTGAACATTTTAAACCTACCACACATATTTTATGCAGCATTACACTGCACAAAATATCCAAATATTGCTGAAATTAGACCTGTTGTACAGACCTGTCGCAAACATTAAACTTTGCCTTTTATTGTACATTGCACATATTATAGCTAGAGCAGCTGGTGAAACACAAAGTCGTGATAATGGACTTATTTATGTGCTGAAGGTGTGAGACGGAACTTTACATAGGTGTTATCTGATTATACTTGTGCATATCTGTCTCTTGACAGCTCTCTCCAGCCTTACGAAATCGTTTCACAGAGATCTGGTGCCCTCAGACCAACAATCGCAGTGACCTGGTTAAGATCATCCAACACAACTTGCGCTCAGGCCTCTCTCTTGATGGTAACCCATTTACAGTTCACCAGGTTTAAAAATGACCAAGTGCATAGTTTAAAAAGCGTTTGACTTTTATGTTATGAACCATCTATGATGTTTTTTAGTTTCCTTGTATTTTTTTTTATTAACTTCAGTTTTATTCTTCTGGTTCGTTCCCACAATTCCACATTGTTTCCAGCAGTAGCAGGCAGTTATTTTTAAAAAGACAGCTCTATTACACACTTTGTTGAGCAGTATAACAGGTGTAGTTAGAGCCTCGAGTCTAGAACATGGGAGACTATTTAGCATTTAAAAAGATACGCGTTTCTCAGAAGTTTGAGAATAAAGAAGTGTGAGTGAATATCGAGTTGTGTAGCAGATGTGAAATTTCCATAGTGTGTTGTTGCCACTGAGTTCTCATTAGAGGTTATGTTAAACAAGGTGATATTTAAAATGATTGATTTCAAGCAGGTGAATATAACTTTTTAATTGAACACAGGTGGGGATGTTGCAGAGCTAATGCTGGACTTCATCGAGTGGCTCACACAGCAAGACTTTGGCTGCCGCTGCATCCTGAGTGTTAGAGACATTCTTTCATGGGTCAACTTCCTCAATGCTGTGTGTGAGCGGGATGAAGATAGCTTCATGACCATGGGAGCTATTGAAGACGAAGATGAAGCCGAGTGGGACCTGCGTCTGGACACTGTTACTGCCTTCATCCATGCTGCTTGTCTCGTCTATATCGATGGCATTGGCTCAGGTGAGCTGACGGCTTATGTTTAAATTCTGCTGAGAGTTTGGCACTGAAAGAAATTGTTGGTAGATCTATTCTGGCTTCTTTGCAGGGACCACAGCCTCCTGTGCAGACGGTGTCCTCCTTGCTCGCCGTCTGTGCCTGAGCTTCCTGCAGCAGAGACTAAGCAAGATGACCAAGCTGGACCAGGATGTAATGGATGCCCTGAGAGTGTATGACAGCAATTTGCCACGGGAGCCTCAGTGGGGAGAAGATTTCTTTGGCATTGATCCCTTCTACATTGCATTAGGTATACATTTAGTGATTCCTTCATGTACTATTAAGGAATCACCGAGCTAGAATAGCCTGGACATATCCACACCATTTTTTTTTATTTTATTAATCATTAACAGTGTTGGGAAAAGTATGTCATCTAATTCAAGTTGAGTTTTTAGTGCAATAAAGTTTACTACAACATGATGCAGTGGCTCTATGTCCACCCATAGAGGGCTAGTTGCCAGCTCTAGAACAGCTGCTTTATTCCGAGATGTGGATCATATTCTGCATCACTTCTATAAAGACTTTGTTTACATGAAACTACACATGCTCACGTATACTACCGGTCAAAAGTTTTAGAACACCCAATTTTTCCAGTTTTTTATTGAAAATGATGCATTTTTATGTCTCACTGCACTCTGAAATGAAAGCATACTACAAATAAGCAATTGGAGGAATCAATTTATAGACCAAAATGTATTCTAAACTTTTGATCATCAAAGTAACCACCTTTGGCAGATATAACAGCTGAAAGCATTCTTTCTATAATAGAAATCAGTAGAAGTTCTTCCCATGTCTGTTGCAGAAGTTCCCATAAATGTGTGGCACTTGTAGGTTGCTTTGCTTTCAGGCTTCTGTCCAGTTCATCTCAAATCATCTCCATGGGGTTTAAGTCTGGAGACTGTGCTGGTCACTCCATGTTTTCAAGCTTACCATCTTGTTCTTTTTTCTGAGGCAGTTCTGGCATAGCTTGGACAATGCAATCTGTTAACTCTCAGAAACTTGTCCTCTGATTCAGTTGTGTCTTTGGGTCTGTCAGACCTCTTCCTGTCGGTGTTTTTTTTCTGAGTGTCTTTTGATAGTGAAGGAAATTTTACTCACTGACACCTTGACTTTGTTTGCAGTTTCTCTGTAGGAAACACCTACATTTATAAGTGTTATGATGGACTGTCTGTCTTCCATTTTTGTATCATTCTGAAATGTACATTATTTTACAGTTTTGGGTAACCTTAACTTTTTTTCTTTTTTCTTTTTTAAACCTCTGGCAGTTAGTTCACCACTTACCTTTGTACCATTTCAAGCTATTCATTTGACTTGAATTGTAATAAATAACTAGAATAGCTTTTTGGCCGATAGTGTACAGTGGACCAGTCTTCCATGATAACAGACATACGACTGTGCTTGGGATGAGTTCACTGACGTTTACGTAATGTCTTATAATGCCTTTGTTTCCAGGGCCTCACACCGAGAGCCGTAACCTGTCAAACTACGCCATTGCAGCAGGCACCACTGCAGTGAATGCTCAGAGGATTCTGCGGGCACTGAAGCTGCAGAGGCCTGTGCTACTCGAGGGCTCACCTGGCGTGGGAAAAACCAGCCTGGTGGCAGCACTAGCAAAAGCTTCTGGAAACCATCTGGTCAGAATCAACCTGTCGGAGCAAACGGTAAATTGACATGCTCATCACTGTGCTCTGAAGTTGACTCTAAAGCCTTTGGTAATGATGACATACACTCTCTGCAGGATGTCACCGATTTATTTGGGACCGATCTCCCCGTGGAGGGTGGGAAGGGAGGAGAGTTTGCATGGCGCGATGGCCCCCTTTTGGCTGCTTTGAAGGCAGGGCACTGGGTGGTACTGGACGAGGTAGGGATCACTCTTCTGACATGCTTGCAGTTTTGTACACTGATTTTATAGTTTTGCGCTAACATTTGTCAAACTCCAAACAATCTGATTAGACTGATCAGCTGTATGATTGGTGTTTTTCCATCATAGTTGAACTTGGCCTCTCAGTCAGTGCTGGAAGGCCTGAATGCCTGCTTCGATCACCGAGCAGAGATCTACATTCCAGAACTGGCCATGAGCTTTCAGGTACAGCATGACAAGACGAAGATCTTTGGATGCCAGAACCCTTTCACTCAAGGTGGCGGGCGTAAGGGGCTGCCCAAATCCTTCCTCAACAGATTCACTCAGGTAAGACTCGACTGAGGGTCTTTGTTTTGACCTGTGCTTGCTTTTTTTTTAAAAAAAATTTTTTATTTTCATAGAAAAGCTTTTACGGGTGGTAGAATAGACTTAATAAACAGTTATTTAATTGACCAGATCCACTTAAAAAATTAAGAGTAAGATTTTTATAATGTGTTTGTTGCAGGGGATAAAAGAAGACTTAGTGTGTCAGGTTTCAGCTAACTACAGTGGTGAAATCTGTGCCTGTTCAGAAAAGTTGTGTAGTTGTGCAAAAACAATGTATGCACTTTTTGTAAAACACTCCATTTCTACAAAGTAACCTTAAAATGACATCTGAACTATGATGGATCAGCCAGATGAGCTACTACATCATTGATATTCTGGTTGTTGTTTTTCATGAACTCTTATCTGGCCCTGTCTTCCCAGGTTTTTGTGGACCAGCTCACCACCAAGGACATGGAGTTCATAGGAGACTTGATTTTTCCCAGTATCGACAAGGAAATTGTAATCAAAATGGTCGAGTTCAGTAACAGGGTATGCTTTTCTCTTTTCCTTTTTTTTGGTTTCTGTTAGATTTTCCACACATTTATATCTACTCACTTCATTGATGCTAGTACATGGTTGGACTAATTTTTGCCTCCAAAACTAGATTGTTTTTGTAGCATAGATTTAAAAAGGTGCTGGAAACATTCCTTAGAGTTTCTGGTCCATATTGGTATAATAGCATCATACAGTTGGTTGTTATTTGTCAGTTGCACATCCATGACGCAAATCTGCCGTTCCACCACATCCCAAAGATGCTCTATTGTGGAGCCTATTTAAGCACAGCAAACTCATTCTCATGGTCAAACATCAGTTTGTAGTCATTGGAGCTTTGCAATTTGATGTGTTACTCTGCCAGAAGCAACCCTTAGAATATGTGTCCACTGTGGACAGAGACTATTGTCACATCAACAACAGTCAGGTAGGTTTGACATGTGAACAATCGTCAGTTGGTACTAACGCGCCCAAAGCGTAGGTCAAGAAATATTTCCATGCTGTTACCCTGCCACCAGCAGGGTGCCATTGATAAAAGTTAGCATGGATCCATGCTTATATTTTGTCTATGCCAAAATCCATCAGTGCATTTCTTCAGGCTTTAAGGGAAAAGTGGGCTAATTGCTTAGTAAAAAAACATGACGACCCAATGAGAGTTTGCCCAAATGAACCTGATCTGTTCTGGTGAAACCAGGATTGCACTGTCTGGCAGTAATTTCCTGCTTGCTTTCTTTTTAGAGAACGCCGTGCAGTAAGTGTCACCACATCAATATGTTCCCTCCAGTCCCCTTTACTGAGTGCTCAGGGTTCCAGGCTTGCGTGAAGGTTTACATTTCAACACAACGATCTAAAGCAGCAGTCCCCAACTTTTTTTGCACTACGGACGCAAAAAAGGTTATGTCCGACAATATTTTCACGGACCGGCCTTTAATATAAATAAAACCAGTACCGGTACCCACCCACCCCCCCAAAAAGATTTATTCATAACACATGGGAAAAGTTTGAAACTTTGGCTATTTGTAATGCGAAAAAGCATTAGTGTATGTACACTGTATGTAACAAAAAAAGAAAAGCATAAAGGGTACTTTTTTTTTTTTTTTTCAAATGTATTTTTAATGTGTTCTCTCCACAGCTTGTCCAGGAGGTGTCTAAAGACAGACATTGGGGTCAGAAAGGAAGTCCCTGGGAGTTCAACCTGCGCGACTTGTTCCGTTGGTGTCAACTTATGCAGGCTGACCAAGCGCCAGGATTTTTTAACCCAGGCCAGCATGTGGCATTGGTGTATGCTGACAGAATGAGAACAGAGTCTGATAAAGCTCAGGTAAACTGTTTTTCACCAGCTTTTTCATAGCCTGCTAAGTATATGAATGATTGTTTGACATACTGTTTAAGTGCTCTTTCCTTATCACATCTGTAGTTAATTTAGAATCACAAAACATTGCATGTCTTCAGACGAGGAAGCAAACTCCATGGCCATAAGCCAAAAATACTCAAACTGTAACTTTGGGCTTTTCAATCTGTTAAATGTGGTGTTCTGCAAGGGTTTGTGTTTAGCCCACTACAAGTTTGAATTTCCTCTTATTGAAATATCTCGATGTCCTATGGACTAAAACAGTTTCTCTTCCTATAAGGAGAGAAAAGAACATTAAATTGCAACGAATAGCACTATTGGAATACCTCCACTGTGATTTTATCAGAAGCTTAAAACCAAGTTGGCTGGTTTGGTGATATTCATGTCAGGAGGGGCGAGGACTGTAAAAACCTCTTATCAGAAGCATGTTGGAAACTGTGCTGTTTGTGGCTGAACTGAGTTGTGCACACCTCAGTTATTGGGTACTGGGAGTCAGTTATACTTTAGCTCATGTACAGTGGTAATATTGAACCTCCTCCCGTGCCGTATAGGTGCTGTCTGTGTTTAGGAAGGTGTTTGGGGAGGACTTTGAGCCTTACTGCGGCCCCAGAGAGCTCCACATCACGCCATTCAACCTACAGGTTTGTTGATTTGTCAAAACAATAAAACTTGTTTTATTGTTTCATTTTATTACAAATCATAGTTTGCAAATTACCCTCCAATCATTTGCTGTTGCAGGTGGGTTACTCTGTGCTGCATCGCAGTGGTGGAGCCAATGTGGCTCCAGACACACCACTGTCCATCACACACCAGTGCTTAAGGCCTCTGGAGTCCCTGATGAAGTGTG
Source organism: Oreochromis niloticus (assembly GCF_001858045.2). Taxonomy (NCBI): domain Eukaryota; kingdom Metazoa; phylum Chordata; class Actinopteri; order Cichliformes; family Cichlidae; genus Oreochromis; species Oreochromis niloticus. The sequence continues at coordinate 29,026,139 of NC_031980.2, read as the reverse complement.
TGGAGATGGGCTGGATGACCATACTGGTCGGCCCCACAGCAAGTGGAAAGACCAGCCTTGTGAGACTGCTCTCTCTACTGACTGGACATCGCCTCAGAATCATGGCCATGAACAGTGCCATGGACACCACAGAGCTACTGGGAGGCTTTGAGCAGGTGACGCTGTGAACTCATGTCTTTGTTTATAACCTGAAAATAGCAGACCATGTCAACCTGTGGTCTTTTCCTTTTTTTCCTCATTGCAGGTGGATATCATGCGCCCATGGCAGCAAGTTCTGGAGAGTGTAGATTACATAGTTGCCATGGTAATAAGGCGTGGATTGATGTCACTGGATGGTGGCATCCAGGACACGGAGTTCTTGCTGCAGACATGGGGCCTGTTCTGCCATTGGCTGAAGCAGGAAGGACTGCAAAGAACTGGAGGAACAATCAACTCTGAGGCACTGAACAAGCTGGAGGTTATCATCCTCCTGCTGCAGAAACTCAACACCAAGCTCAAAGTGTTCACTGGTAACAACCAATTATTGAGTACCGACAAAATATAAAGGGAACAGTTTCAAGTGTCTTACTTGTTTTGTTTTTTGGGTTTTTTTGCTGGTCCAGTATGTAAAATATTGTAACATTACATGTATTGTCCTCAGACATGTCCAAGCTTCAGATGGACTTCACGCTGCTGAAGGAGCGTCTGGCTCAGCTGGAGGACGGCTGGACAAACGGAGGTTTTGAGTGGTTGGATGGTATGCTCGTCCAGGCCCTTCAGTCTGGCGACTGGTTGCTTATGGACAACGTCAACTTCTGCAAGTGAGAAATGTTACGTTATGTGTAACTGTGTTCTCCCTCATCTTAAACATTTTTTACTTGTGAAATGTGAAGCAAGAACTGTAGTTGTATTAAAGTCAGCCGTGACACGAACACTATAACCAACTGCACTGATTGTGCATTTATGTAATTAGTGCCTCAGTCCTGGATCGCCTCAATGCTCTGCTGGAGCCTGGTGGATCACTCGTCATCAACGAACGTGGTGTCATAGATGGGAGCACTCCCAAAATCACCCCACACCCTAACTTCAGGTAGTATAAAAAAGTATAACTTTCAGTGGTTTGTTGCATTCACTAATGTTCATCAACAGTTTTTATATGTGTGTGTTTTGTTTGTTTGTTTTCTTCCCAGGTTGTTCCTGACCATGGATGCTGTGCATGGGGAGCTCTCCAGAGCTATGAGGAACAGAGGGGTGGAGATTTACATCCCAGGGGAACACGAAGCTGTCTGCTGGGACACACTAGACCTAAAGACTTTACTTCACACTGCTGGGGTGACTGGGGACTGCGTGTGTGATCTGCTGATTGAAATACATAAGAGCGTTAAATCTGCTATCTGGGGTAAGTGCTAACAGCATAACAATAAATAAATAAGCACTCGGTTTGTCTGTAGCAGTTATCAAAGCTTTTGACCTCTGCCTGTTAGACTCCCCAGCCTCATCAGTGGCTTCTCTTCTTCATGCTGCCACTCTGCTGAGCTGCCAGCTACAGAGAGGTGTGGATTTACCCAGCGCCTTGCAGCATGCCTGTGGGGAGGCCTACTCTTTCTGCCAGCACAATTCTGCCAACCAGAAGGTATTTTTTTTGTTTTTTTTCAAGATCTCTCAATCGATCTCTATATCTCTCTCTATATCTACCTTCTCTATATCTGTAGGTAGGTAGGTAGGTAGGTAGGTAGGTAGGTAGGTAGGTAGATAGATAGATAGATTCAAAGAAGCTCTCCATGCAGATGAAACAAACCATCCTTAAGCTGAGAAAAGAAAAATGCAAAATTGCTACAATATTAGGAGTGGTAAAATCTATAGTTTGGTACATCCTGAGAAAGAAAGCACAGGTGAAGTCCATGGAAGACAACAGTGGTGGATGATCGCAGATTCATTTCCATGGTGAAGAGAAACCCCTTCACAACAGCCAACAACAACCAGCTAAATGCAGTCAAGGGTGGACACCACCACCCTTCCACAACCCTGATAGCCTCTGATAGGCCACACTGAAAATCAAGGGAAACTCTGGATAACCTAAAATATTTCAAATGGTCATCCTTCATAAAAGATGGAGAAGGAGAATAAACATTTGACATTTTCTTCCTAGAAAGCCCAGCAGGTGATTGAGCAGCACTTGAGCATCTTGGACACAGAAGGATGGGGCTGTGGGTTGCTGTGTGCTGGAGTCTGGCCTGACAGCTTCCCCTCCGCCCTCCTCTCTACAGAGGATTCCTGCTTCTCTACTGTTATCAGAGATGGGCAGGTCCTCTTGTTTTGTCTGAACACACTCAGCCTCCAAGGCAAACGGTAAATCAGTTAGTCACACAAGCTGAATCATACATTTCCTCATTAAAGAAGTGATTACATAAGTTTTATTTCTGCAGGAGCCAGCCTCTGAGTCTGAGTGACCTACAGAGGGTATTGCAGAACAGCGGTGTCCATGAAGGCCTGGTGTTCTCAGGAGCAGTGGGGAATCTGGAGGATGGAAATGCTCTGAGGCTGATCCCCACAGCAGTGAGACTGCTCACAGAGAGAGCCTCTCACGGAGACTGGATCATGCGCAGCAGCTGGCTGTCACATTTGGGAAAGAGCCACAAATATGCTCCTGGTTTGTTACAGTGCAAACAAACTACACTACACACAACAACCCAAACATTTAGACTACAGCAAAAGTGCTTTATTCTTCCAAACAAGTTAATGTCAAAAAGTCTAATTAAATTGTTTTGCAAATCGATGGCAGGGCTATTCAGTACTTCAGATCCCCTGATAACGTGACGGTTTACTCTTGCAGATGCCGCACTGGTCCAGGTGGAAGCAGGAAACAGGGCTTTAAAGGCTGTGTTTGGTAGCAAGCTTGCTGCTAAGGGGAAGTCACTAGCAGAATTACTCCAGCCCCACAGCACAGGTAAACAGTTTTCTTGTTCTTCGGTGAAAGAAAAGTAAAATCTATTCGCACACTAGAATATTGAAGTCTTAATAAAAGGAAACATGGTTTTTCTTTTTGTGTTGTCTTTTTTTTATTTTTTTTTATTTTTTTTAATTTACTGCGTGTTTCTGCTACTAGATGACTTTAGGAAAACTTCAAGAAAACTGAATCTATCTATTGGTAAATGAAAAACGATAACATCTAAACAAATGTTGTGTTGCCAGATGAATACAGGATTTTGGTGGATATGCGGTGGAATAAGCAATACTTGGACATTTTAGCCAACAAGTGCAACTTTGAGGATGAAGAAAGATACACGGAGTTCCTAGAGGCACTAAATGCAGTTGCCAACAGGTGGGACTAATTGTTATCTAGCCTTTCCACTCTTGAAATAATAAGGAGCCATTCTCTTAATTCCGAGTCTTATATAAAGTTATGTAGGTCTGCTGTGTTAACAAATGGACTGCTAATGAGCGGGTTGTGTGTTAGGATCGTTCTGATGATGGACAGAGAAGAGAGGTCTGTTGTATGCACTTGTGCTGTCAACCTGTCTGGTCCGAATTCTGTACTGCAAATAGCCACGGCCTTCAGTAAAGGTATGCACTTTGGTTTGCACTTTGGTTTTTATATTAGAATGTAATTTAGTGCTTCTAAAAGTTAACAAATACCCAAATCCTCCTCACAGGGACTGTGGATATTGGTCACCTGCCACACCCTGTACTGATGCACCTGCAAACCTTCTTTGAGTTGTGGGGCTCCTTCATCCTGCAGGCTGTCCAGACCGGACAACCTTACATCTCAGACCACATTATGTTTGAGGTTAGAACGCCATCTGATTCTTTACATTTACTCTTTTGTCTTTCTTCTTTTTGTTTAAATACAGCCTTAAAATTTGACAAGAATGGTCTCCAACTGCAACACTTGTCATTGTGCGTTTAGATTCTGCAGCTGCTACAGTGGCTCGATCGATTCTGGGATGTGTGCAGCACACTGACGCCCGACGCTCAGGGCATCTCTTTGCTGTCTCTGCACTGGCAGTGGGTCCAGAAACACCTCATCCTCCGACTGCCACAGCTTCTCCTGGGAGATGCTGATGCCACGTTTGAGTAAATCCTTTTCTTGCAAATACTTGTATCATTTATACAAATAATTTGTATTTGTATATGTATTTTTATTTGGTCTGAAGTACTTTCTTCTGAAATTGCTGTTCTAAAAATAGAGGTCACCAGGAGCTGCAGGCCACCTCAACAGCCATCCAGACTGTTCTGTCCACCCCAGTGTCTGTAGCTACAGCTCTGAAAGGCATTCAGAAAACCCTGGGGAAAACTCTTCCTTTTAAGGTCTGGATATAATTCATCAGCTTGGTCTAATAATAAAGTAATAAAAGCCAGTTTAAGTACCATCTGTCACTCACTCTTTTATCCATCTATCTTTTCAGCTGGAGTCTGTAGCTAAGTGTGCATCTCAGCTCAGGCTCCTGAGTAAAGCCCTGGATGTGAGTGATCTAAAACTGGACAACAACATGATTCATTCGAAGCAAGAGCTGGTTCGACTTCAGGGTGCTGGACTCGGGCTGGACATCAAAGAAAGTCTCCTAGAAGCCTGGGGCCTCGTTCTCTTAGCAAACAACCAATTGGACCCTCAGAAGTCAGGTGAGCTTGAGCTGCAGAAAAGCTTTTGCCATAAAATGTGATGGTTGGATCACCTGTGCTGAAACAGGAAAGTTTAGTTGCCATCTCGGAGTTGATCTTGGACTTTATTTTTAGAGTCACATTTTGTTGAACATGTTTCCTGGAGTCTAGAGAGTTGCTTCCTGATTCTTACCTAACTACAATATAAATCTTTTGGAAATACCATTTGGTATTAAAACATTCAGGAGCATGAATATGAAACATTACATGATGGCATGCTTCCCATATGTCTTCCCATAAGGGGTGATGGAGAGGTTGGTGTCGAGTGTGGAGCAGCAGGAGTGTTGCATGACCTCCAGAGGGCTCTTGGAAGTCTGTTCCATGTCGGAGCACGACGAGTCCGTAGACGGAGTCCCTTTGTCCGTAGAGGAGCTGCAGCAGCTCAGCCGCAGGGCCCAGCTCTGGCCCCTGATGGAGGAACTGGCCGTCCTAAATCAGCTACGACTTAGCACAGACCTGCTGCATCTAGCTCTTTCTCCTAGGTAAGGCTCATCTTTGTCGTATAATCAAAAATGGAAAAACACCTGTTCTGGATGTTGTTGATGGACTGTATACTGAACTCTTCATGTTGACCTGCAGTGACCAGGAGGCCGAGGACTGCTTACGTCGCGATCTCTCCAGACATCTTCGTTACTGCCTCCAGTCCACCCCGATGAATGTCAGACAGCTGCAGCCACTGTGGTTCCTGCTCAGTAGTGACCGGGTCAGTAGTTATTGTTTGACCACATATAAAATGTTGATATTCAGCTAAAAGAGTTTGTTACACCACAACTGTTTAACTTATATCTGGTTGAAACATTAAGTAACAATCACTGAGAACAGTTTTACTCACATTTCTCACATGGGACATTTTATGTCCAGAAGTTAGCCTTTCAAACGAAAATGCTATTTTAAAGCTGAAATATGTGAAATATGAGTGTTATCTTCCAGCCAGCTGAGGAGCTGCCGTTTGTATGGTGTGAGCTTCTGTCGGAGGCTCTATCCTCCCTGTGGACCTGCAGCATAACCTCAAACCCAGAACACTGGCTTAAATGGGACCCTCTAAATCCTGAGACCCAGACGGATCCAAAGCAGCACCAAGGAACAGATAACATGGTAACAGCTATTAATATCTCCAAACTCACTGATCCACAAACACTGGTGGTTTTCTGCTTGTTTAATACATTTATGCAATATGGTTTCCAGGGTCCAGCTCTGCTGAGCAAAGCAGTGCGGTCCCATTGCGTACTGGAAGTGCTCAGCTGTAGTAAGACGGGTGGTTCACGGGAGCCTTCAGGAGAGGCTTTCCTCTCCCTCTCCAATGTCAGACTTGGGGATTGGAAAGGGAGGATTCAGCAGCTGCAGGATCTTTCTGCTGTGCTCTGGGACAACATGAGCATCCGTGCACTGGCTGATTTCAGGTATAATGGAACATTAAATGTCCTTAACCAGCAATTTTTATTTTGGGCTTTGCTGATGACGGTTGCATTATCTCTTCTCAGGGGTACCGACTTTAGGCTCCAAGGTGCAGTCCTGCGTCGGCAACTTCAAAGCATGGCTGATGTGCTGCCTCCCACCTTGCAGGAAGGCTACATGGAGAGCTGTGAGAGCCTGGTGGAAGACCCTGACCCTCTCATTGCTGCCCAGGAGATTCAGACAGTCTTTAGAGACTTCCTGCCTCCTAAACTACTCCCTGATGGCCTGGTGGAAGCGTGCCTTACCTGCTTGCAGCAATATGTCCAGAGCAAAGTCCAAGGCTCCAATTCACTGGCTCGCTCTGGAGTATTCTGGGTCAACATGGGCTTGCTGCAGATCAAAGTGTGGACACCACAGACCATCTTTGATCCAGCTGTAAAGAGAGCCTACAAACTCAACTATGCTCAGCAGGAGGTCTGTAGTACTCTCCTGACAAAGGCATAAAATGTTTGTAACTGAGTTAGTATAAATACACGCAACCATTGCCTTTGTGTGAATTTTAAGTAATTTTCTTTAAAAAGGTAACCTTTTCTTTTCAGACTGCTTTAGAAGAAAACATGAGGTCTTCTGGTTTGAACAATAAACTCCAAGTTCACTAAAAGATCATGTTCAAACATGTCATTTTCTGATGGGTTTTTTTTTTTTTTTTTTTGTTAAGAGGATGGAATGTGGTGGATGAAGAGTACTTACTACAATAAAACACTCAAAAGTACTCTTTGTCTGTTACAGTTGGCTCTGCTTCAGGAAGAATGGAAAGGGCGGAGCCTGTGGTCTCAGCTGATGACTGGAGCACAACTGGAGGAGAGCAGCACAACCGATGGCTTCCAGCATCCTCGAATCAGGTAAGAGTCGGATGCTGATCTCTCAGCATGTCACGGTTGCATCAAAGTCACAGGGAAAATCAGAACTACTCCCATTTCTCTCTGAAAATTTTACTGTGGGAATGGAGTTGATATAATTTGTACATGTGCATTAATTTGATTCTGTTTTTTTATTCTAGCGGCAGTGACGCATTTAGAAATACTAGTAATTCTGTGGGGTTCTCAAAACTTTAAGTTGTAGTTGTATGTTGGTCGCTACCTTTTAATAAGCAAATTTAAGGACTCTTGAGCTGAAATGTTTACTGTGCATTTGGATGAAACGACAACCAGCCACTGTTAAGATTAACTTTTAAAAGCAAACAAAGGCTGTCATTTTGAAAGAGTCATTAATACCATCTAAAAGGTCTTTGAGAAGCAGTGCAACGAGCGTAAGGTTATACTGCCTGATTTTTGCTTTGCTAGGTATCTATGGATCCGCATGCAGCAGGTGAAGGAGCAGATAGCTGAGCTTTCCAGGAAGCAGGCTTGTCGTCCTCATGAGCCCCAGTATGGTCAGTTGTACCAGGAGCTCCAGCACTACCTGTGCAGCATTGGTCAGACATCAGCCATACAGGACCTGCTGTCCCAACTGCTCAATACCCTGGAGAGCTCCTCCTCTTCAAAATCCAAGTCAGCAGTCCAGGCCCTCCTGAAGGAGGAGGCTGTTTGGCAGAACTCCCAGAAGCGTTTCTGCCAGAGGTTGCTGGAGGACTATCCCCTTTATCCTGATGTTGTTGGGCCAGTGAGGACGGGTATCCTTCAGCTCCGGTACGGTATGAGGCTGGTAGCCTCCCAGGTGGCTGCGTTGCTAACTCCTGTACCTGGTTTGCCAAGGCTGGTGTCTTGCCTTCTGGCTTTCCCATTCCTGTCCCCAAGCCTGCCGTCGTACCTGGTCCGGGCAGACTTTCTGTGTTCCAGGATTTGTATGGACACTCTGCGCAGCCTGGTGAAACTTCTGCCCCAGCAGGACACTGCATGTGTGATCCCTCAGTCCTGCACTCTGCTACTCAGTGCTCTGCTTTATGTCCAGTGTCACACCTTGTCAACGGGAGAGTTCAGCCACAAGGCACGCAGCATCTTCAGACACATCTGTCAGGTCAGGATTTTAAGATGTTTTCAGTGGGAGAGATGTCATCCTAATGACTTTAAATAAATATAAATAGTTTTCTGTTCCAAACTGTTAAATCCTGCAAAATCTGCTCTTCCTGTGCTCCTTCTATTGTCATTCTTTACAGGCTTTGGTGAATGAGTGGGATGAGCGAGAGAGGCGAAGGAAAGAGCATGAAGAAATGGAGGCCAGTCTTTACCGCAGCCGTAGCCGACTGCACGGCTCAGGACTGACTGAGGATGAACAGGAGGAGCGAGACTTCAGACGACAGTTTCCTCAGTTCAACAAGGTACCGCAGTACAGCTGTTGTATACCAAATAATGATCCATCCATTCTCTGATTATTCGATCCTAATGTTAACCATCATATCTCATATTGGATCATATGGTGACGATCTAGTACAATCATTTTTATATTTTAAGGCCAAATGAAATAAAATCTGTTTGTATGTGGAAAGCATGAATATCCACTTGAAGCTCAATTTCTGTCGATATTGAATCCAGGACTTTGCAGACATCGTGTCTGAGCCAAGTTTAGAAGGAGCAGCTGACACAAGTCTAGAAGGGCTCGAAGACAAAACCCACGAAGACTCTTTTGAGATGAAGGCGCTCTCTCCCGCTACCCTGAATACAGTGATCCAGATTCATCAGCGCCTGTGTCTGGGATATGCTCAGTCGCTTTGGTACAAGAGCACAGCACCAGCCAATCACAGTAAAGAACACATCAAAGCCCTGCTTTCGTCTTATCAGATTGCTTCTCCAGTGATGTCACACTTCTATCACCTCATTGGTTAGTAACTTTGCCTGTATGCATCCTTTTCTTGTAACAAAGTTCCAGTGTACTTGTATAAACCTCTGTTTTCCCCTTCAGACTCTGACCTGGACCAGCAGCTGACAGGCAGTGAACTGCTGCTCTCTACCATCCTCCAGAACACTGTGCAGGGCTCTGGTGGCGCCGAGGGTCTGACCATCACCCCTGACGGACCCTATGACTTCTACCAGCACCCTAACATGAGCGAGGCCTCTCTCTGTCTCCCTGTGTTGGAACAGTTGAGTGTGGCAGTGAAGCAGAGACTAGAGGACTGGCCTGGACACCCTGCCCTCGTACAGGTAAGTTTGCCATAAGTGGTTTCGATGCAGCATTTTTGCATAATTGTGATTCAAATAAATACGCATTCATTAATTCACCTTTCACAGGGACGGTGTAAGGAATCCCAACAGTTACACTTTGTTCTGTTGTTTCTGACATATATTTCTATGTGTGTGTGTGGTGTTTTCAGCTGAATGTGGTGATGGAGAGAATCAAGGCTTTCAATCTGGCCAGCCCGGTGGCTAAGTTCCTGAACGGTCTAGAGATCCTGCTCAGCAAAGCGCAGGTGACTTCTGTCAGGAAGAGATCTCCTGAATCACACACCCTCAGTAGCAAGAAGTGTTGATTTTCTGTAAAAGAAATGAGTGACAGTGTGCCTCATGCACAAATCTCTGCATAAACTCATGCATGAGTCTGTTACTGAGTCTGTTTGTCCAAATATGTTTGTGCATCACATTTCATGATTATTAAAAGATGAGACTTTGACGGGTTATTGTCGTCACCTGGCTTTCATTTGTAACTTTACACAGTTACTCCTTTTTTTTTTTTCTTTTTTTTTTTTAAACGTATAGCAGTAATTTTGCTACGTAATTTAGTAAACGAGGCCCATCAATAGCAGACACTGGGTCATCCAAATGAGCTTATTGTACAGGGCTCATCTATTTCTGTTTTCTTTGATTTTCCTTGCTCCCCTCATTAGGACTGGGAGAATAACGCCAGCCGTTCAGTGTCTCTGCGGAAGGAACTGGAACCCGTCACACAGCTCATTATTCAGTGGCGCAAGCTGGAGCTCAAGTAAGACGAAGATGAATAAATCCAGTCACTTGTTACTTTGGATATCGACCAATCAATAACTAGCTCATAACCACTGTGTTTTAGCTGTGATAAGGAGCCTTTTAAATCTTGTTTTTGTGTTGTAGTTGTTGGTCGCGCAGTCTTGACAATGCAATGAAGCGTCACACGGAGAAGTCCACCAAACACTGGTTCTCTGTCTACCAGCTGCTGGAGCGATACCTAGAGGAACAGAGGACGGAGTCTTGTACAGGTACGAGCCAACAAATCTGTGTGTGGTCTTATTTTAATTAATTAAAAATTAATAAAATAAAATAAATCTTCTGGGGGGGTGAATATCAGATTAAAGGTGTAAATTTTATCAGCTGAAGGGAAGCGAGGGTCTATCTCTGCTTCTCAGTGTCTGTATTTCGGTGAGATGCAAACTGCAGAAAATGCTGGTGCATTTAACCCTAAAACTTTCAAATTTAAAGCACAAGGAAATAAAGGATACCAAGAGATATTTATTTTTGTCTTCCTTTTTCCTTGTTCCTTCCTCTCCAGCTGAAGAGGTAGAACACCTTTCCCTGTCTTCAGTGTCCTCCACCCTTCAGGCCTTTCTGGAGGGCTCCACCCTTGGGGAGTTCCACACTCGTCTGAACATGCTGCTCACGTTCCACTGCCACCTCCTGCTGGTCCCCCCGCAGCCCGGGCAAGGTCAGCCATCACTGCTGTTTCCTGTACACTACATATTCAGACCTGCTTACTGGACCAGCACTGAAACAGTCTTTTGCTGAAATTGTGAAATCACAAATTTCACATCACCGTGGAGTTTGTTTTTATCTCAGGTGTCATTTAACACATACTTCAGTTTATTCTCACACAGAACTGCTTGCTTTTACAGAGCCTTTGTCCAGTCTTCTCTGGAACCTGTACAAATACTACAATCAGTTTTCTCAAGGCATTCAAACCAAAATCACTCAACACAGGCAGACCATTGAGAAGGACCTCAAGGTATATCCTTATAAATCCTAGCAAACCCTTATTCAAACCTGCCTCTGAACATCACTGCAAAGTCTTCTATCATTGTCTTACATATGAATTTGTATTCTTAGGACTTTGTCAAGATCTGCAAATGGAATGATGTCAATTTTTGGTCCATCAAACAGTCAGTGGAGAAAACCCATCGGTATGTGACCTGCGTTTGTTTTACAGTTAGCTTCCAGGTTCAGGTGTCTAATTTCAGTTTCATTTTTACTGTTTAAATAATAGCTTCGTTTTTTGTTTTTTTTAAATATATATAGTAATAAGATATATAGTAAGAAGTGAAGATTTGTTATAGAAGGCAAATTCCAAGAAGTTGGAAGGTTCAGTATTCCAGTAGACACAACAATGTGAATTGATTCGTGTGGACATCCTAAATCAGTATGAACCAGTGTCACCTCATCTGGCTGTTAAGCAGTGTTATCTAGATTAATAAAACTAAACACATTTAATACATATTTTTTATTACAATTTACTAAGTTTTTTTTAAAGTGCAAAGTGCAAATGTTAGTGGGGGGGTTTTTATTTGGTTGACTAAAATGTTTGTTGCACCAGATTTTACTTTTAGTTTTAGTTGACCATAATGATCTTGACCTGTAGCAAGTCAAGATAGTTGAGCCTCGGCCAAGTATAACAATATATAAATGACTCCTTTAATGGTAATCGCCTTGTGATTTTCAGCACACTCTTCAAGTTTATCAAGCAGTTTGAAGAGGCTTTGAACGGTCCCAGTATTCCTGCTCTAGTGGAGCATGGAAGCGGCGCGAGCTTGGACAGTGTGGACGCTAACCCACAGGAAATGCCCATCCACCGAGTTCACCAGTTGCTAAAGAGCACCCTGCCTTTAAAGAGCAGGATTCTGCAGGTACAGATCTCACAGAACACACAATATCTTTCATTTTCTCTTTCGACATTTTTTTTTAATCACTGAACTTTGTTTTTGTATTTTAGACTGATGGAGAAGAAGAAGAAGAAGAGTTCAAAGCTTCTTCTCTACAAAGATCTCTGCCTGTACTGTCCAGGAAGATGAAGAAGATGTGCATCCAGCTGCTGAAGAAAAACCCTGTCCCTGAGCTGGCTGAAGACTTGGACTGCTTCACTGGTGAGAAAGCTACTGTTGGACAGTTAAAATCACGGTTGAAATAATTCAGTGATGTTGTTGGACTCGACACTGTCCTGTGACTGTCCTGACATTGGAGTATAGATTACTGAAGTCTACCACTGCAGACTACAACTGCAGTCATGTAAGGACTCTATGAAGTCCTATGAAAAACTACAAAAAGTACATCTAACAGTTGAACAAATTGTAGAAACACCTTAAGCAGCAAGAACCTTGATGAGTAGCCATTTTCAGTGTGACTACTATTCTCTCAAAATGTTGTGGAGGAATTTTGGCGCAGTTCATTAAGGTTTGTGGGTTTATTTATGCACAGCTCTCTTAAGGATTAAAGTCTGGATTTTTAACTAAACCAACCTTCAATCATTATTCTGTAGATTGGTGCTGTACTTGGACTCACTGTTATGTTGCATGGCTCAGATACGTTTGGTTTTCACCAAACATGGTTTGGCAACTTTGCAGAGATGAGCCGTGCTTACATGTTATTTCTTACAAACAACTTATACGATTCCCTTCTTGATTTTTATTTTTATTTTTTAATTTTTTATATTGTTTGCTTGTTTTGTTTTGGGGTTTTTTTGTAGGCACTTTTATACTCTAATAGTGTCTTCAGTTCAGTGTCTTGCCTTGTCTGACATGACGACTGGAGCAACCGCAAACCTTCCGATTAGTACATTAGCTCTGCTTTCTGAGTTACAGCCACCACATTGACCTCGGGATCTTAGGATGTTGTTTTCTGGAAAAAATATGACATTGCGTTAACATACACCTGAATATTCTTGTAAATACCTGAGCTCTTCACATGTTACATATTTTTGTTATGTTACAGCCTTATTCCAAAACGGATTAAATTCATTATTCACCTCAAAAATTCTGTACACAATACCCCATAATGACAAAGTGGGAAAAAATTAGCTTGAAATTAGTGAGGATGAAAGATCAGAAGTACATCAGGAAGATGGTCACAACTGATCATGTTCTTAGCGAATACCTCAGGCAGCAGAAGAGGAGGAGCAGTTAGGAACCATCATGGAAGGTCAGGCTTCTGCACCGCATGCACCACCATTAGAATAGAAAGGCTAGAATGAACTTTGCTAAAAAAACAAAAAAAACATCTAAAAAAGCTACCACAGTTCTGGAAAAACATTGATTGGACAGATGAAACTAAGATCAACATCTACCAGAATGATGGCAAGAAAAATGTATGGAGAAGGCATGGAGCAGCTCATGATCCAAAGCACACCACATCATCTGTAAGACACGGCAGAGACAGTGTGATGGTTTGGACGTGCATGGCTGCCAGTGACACTGGAACACCGGTGTTTATTGATGATGTGACAGAAGAAGCCCAACAAATGCTGAGGCGTTCAGACATACTGTCTGCTCAAATCCAGCTAAATCACTGTGTGTGAACTTTTATTTATATAAAATTAAAGAAAAATCTACTTATACATTTTTTTTTTTTCTTTTCTTTCAGGCGAGGTCATCAGCAACTTGCGGGACCTGCAGGGCCTCACAATAAACACATCAGCAGATAAAGACAAGCAGAAAGCTGAGATAAAGCACATCCTACAGCAGAAACAGAGAGCATTGTCTGACCTGTTCAAGATGCTCACAGAAATCGGTCGGTGCCCCACACTGACTTACATTTTCAATTAACTTGTATACTTTTTTAAAATTGTATTTTTTTTATTTTTTTTTTTTAATAATAATTTTTTTTCTGTATGATTGGTTTTTAAGGTCTGTCGTACCGCAAAGGCCTAATATGGAACAGGACAGCAAAGGCAGAGAAGGCTCTGTACATGCAGCCGCTGGAGATGACCACCGCTCTCTCAGCTGTCAAGACTCAGGAGAATGCAGAGAGCATGTAATTAGAACTTATTCACAGAGGCCTTGTTCTGAATCAGTGTCTCGTGCGCTGCATGGGGGTTCTGTCTTTCTGTCGTGCAACAGTGCTTTTATTTTGAAGTTATTAAAACAAACACAGAAGTAAGCCACATTGAAATGTCTCAAGGCTCTTATATGGGCCTTGAGACATTTTAATATTTCAGTAGTTACATGAACATTAAACTAATTACACTCCAACACTCAAGAACAGATGTAATCGTGAAGTGTATGGATGGATTCTATCAAACAAGCAACACAGGTAACTAGCTATTGCTTTACAGTACAGGTGGCCAGTGACTTAAACATACTGCACAAGGAAGAGATTTAAAGAGCTTGAAAGGCCAACTACAGCGTCGCCTGTAATTGTGTGGACATGCTCTGGGTTTGCAGTGAGACACTGTTTTCTCTTCATTCTTATTGTAGGTTGTTTGCTGAGTTGCTGACAGCATGGGATGGGTGTCAGAAGTACTTCTACCAGTCTTGGGCCAGGAACACTGCCCTGCAGACTGCTTTGCAGCACGCTGCCAAGGTGCGACATGCACACTAGTGTTCCACACTACAACAACTTACACTTGTACCAATGAACTAGATGAAAATCAAGCATCACAATGAGGAACTTAAAGTTTAGCATGTGTTATCTTCATTGTGATGCATGTGTGTCAATGTTTGCTGTAGGAGCTGGGTCTGGGGAATGTAGAGCGATGCAGAGGTTTCTCCTCTCACCTCTTCAAGCTGCTCCTCAAACAGAGGCGACGACTGGCCAAACTCACTGAACAATGGGTCCATCTCAGGTCAGTACGCTAGTATGACATTATATGTCAAAGTGTAGGTTTGCTTTTAGAAGTAAAGGCTGCTGTGGCACAGGTGCATCACAGCCTATTCAGTCAGAACATCATTACTGTTTATTTTTAGATTTATGTATTATATCAATCTAAAAAAAAAAAAAGATGTTGCCATGGAAACTTTGCAGCATCTAACCTAATTGTCATCACTTCAAACAGGAGGCTTACTGACAGTGTCCAGGGCATCAAGGCCCACCTACAAAGCCAGAGTGAGGAGCAAGGCTGCACCCTCCCACCCCAAGCCTCTCTCCAGGACTGGGTGAAGAGGGGCCAAGCGCTCACAGCCCAGTGTAATACCCTTTTTCAGCAGCTGGCCTGGTTGCTGCACTGCTGCCCCGAAGACCTTCAGAAGGAAGAGGTGAGCAGCTGCAAGCAGCACACCCTGAGGTGTCCATCCCCACTGGCAGCGCAGCGACAACCCCCTGGCTGCTTGATGAGGAGGGGGGACGCTGCATGGTGCCAACTACATCAGCGTGTCACTACAATGCTGGAGCAGACGCAGAGCCTGAAGGTGGAGCTGGACTGTGCGGCACAGCAAATCTCTGATGGTGTTCTTCACACATGGTAAAATGTTATTGTCTGACGTTTTTCAAGTCTAACATTACAGCAACAAATACGAAACAGTTGCAACAGCACTGCTGTTTCCCACAGGAACTACTTTACTGAATGCTGTTCGGTCTTCAACCGTCTGGGAGCTATAGGGGCTCAGATGCCCATTGTGGAGCAGGTCTTCACCTCAGATGTGTGTGTCGGCACTCCAGACAGCCAACCAACTGTAATCCAGAGTCTCCAGTATGTGAGAGGACAGGTGGAGGCCACCGTCACAGAGTTCACCACGTGGAGGATCCACGTGCTCTCCCTGGGACACGATGACACAGGTCAAAGCACTGAGCAGCTACACAAATAACGAACAGTGTTTCAGATAGGTCAGCAGTTCATGTTTTATTTTATTTCCCTTACAGATCACCTGCACACCTTCTCTACGGAGTTCTCTGCTGAGCTTGAGGCAAACATCAACACATTGTTGTGTTCTGTCCAGACACTTGTGAAGAAAAGGGAGAGAGTGCAACAAAGGGAGCAGCATGGAGACACCAAGAGAGGTCAGAAGGTTGCATTCAAACCAGCAGTGGTAACCTAGGACCTGTTAAAATGTTGGATCGCTAGTCAGAAAGCATTATATTAGTTTAATGTTTGACCCTAGAAGTAATGGGGTGCCTAACTGGATACTTACCTTAGATGTCATTATCTTGGCCTCATGTGATATAATAGTTGAGCAATGTGAGAATGAATACAAGTTTGTTTGTATTTGTTTTCAAATGTATTTTTTAGTGGACACTTGCTTGGAATAATATAAACATGTTTATGCACATTTTTCAATATGATGGGGCAGAGGAA
Source organism: Oreochromis niloticus (assembly GCF_001858045.2). Taxonomy (NCBI): domain Eukaryota; kingdom Metazoa; phylum Chordata; class Actinopteri; order Cichliformes; family Cichlidae; genus Oreochromis; species Oreochromis niloticus. Next base: position 29,009,933 of record NC_031980.2, on the reverse strand, counting down.
GAAGCGGATTTAGTTTTTTATTCTAACTGTTTTTAATTTATCCTGAGAATAAAATCCTTAGTAGGTCTTACAACCATGCCATTGGCATATGGCTGTTTCCAGCCAGTTCAAGTGTATATACAGTGTTCATAATGCAATGATGGTTACCTTTTGCGTTTATGTATTATCTCAGAGGGTGCCAAAGAGGACAAGGAGGAGCCTCTGGAGGACCTGCTAAAGCCTGGTCACCTGACTCGCCTGCTGGAGGAGGAACTGGAGGCTGAGGTGGAGGCTCTGCGTGTGGGAGATGTTAGTTCTGGGCTGGAGAGGCTTCTGTCCCACCTGAAGACACACAGGGACTCCTCTCAGCCACCACACTTCCAGGTACCAAGAACATCTGGAGCTGTTCAGAGATGTGCTTTCAAAGTATAAATTCATTATAGATTAAATGAATTAAATATTAACCTGTGAATGGAAGTTTGAGTGCACTCAAATCTGTTTACGTGCAATGAAAGAGCTTTTTTATCTTCAGAATCTCTTCACGGCGTTAACACATTTCTGCTGACTTTTAGGAGGTAAACAGGGCGTGCAGGATGCTGGTTCGTCTGGAGCCTCTACTAGGAATTTACTCTGACCTTGTATGCTACTACCTGGCTGTGTCACTGGGAGCACATAGAAGCACAGGCAAACTTCTGTCTGTACTGGCCAGCATCTTCACTGAGCTCGCTCAGAAGGTACTGACATGGTCCTATTTAAGAAATAAAATTACACTGACGGCATTATTAACTAAGTAGTTGATGTGGTGTCCCCTCAGGGTTTCTGCCTGCCTCAGGAGCTTATGGCTGGAGATGGAGAAGGAGCAGAACAGTTTCACGATTATGAAGGTGGTGGTATAGGAGAGGGAAAGGGCACGAAAGATGTCAGCGACAAGATCGAGAATGAAGATCAGGTGATGAAAATACTGGCATCTAAGTAGTGTGAGCTGTATGACTGTTTACTTTGACTCAAGTCTTCCTGCCCTTTGCTTCCTTCAGCTGGAGGACACCTTCAAGGACGGGGAAGAAAAGACTGAACAGCACGAGAAAGAGGACATTAAGTCAGAAGACAACGCTGTTGAGATGTCAGAGGACTTTGATGGCCAGATGTGCGACGCTGATGAGAAAGAACCAGGTCAGTTAAGCTGAAAAGCAGAGGTATCACAAGCTGGTTCTATGTTGTGTGTGTGTTTCATGAATTAAGAGATAATTAGTAAGCCATGATCGGATTTTTCTTTGCATTTCTTTGCTTGATTTGAAGGTGACGACGAGGAATCAGATAAAGAGGATGATGAAGAACTGGACAAAAAAATGGGTGACCTGGGTGAAGGCCAGACAGATACACTGGATGAAAAAATGTGGGGAGATGATGATGATGAGGAGGAGGAGGAAGGGAGTGACAAGGAGGAGGAGTCTGGTCAGGGCATGGATCAGGTATCTCCACAACATTAACACAATTTAAAAAGTACATACGAGAGAGCAGTTTGCATCTGATCTTAAACCATCATTTATATAAAGCAGCCACCAGAAAGTTTTCTCTGTGTAACATCATTCACCATGAAAACTGGATTTTTTTTCAGGGTGAGTCCGAGTTGGTTGCCAAAGATGACAACCTGGATGCAGCAGACCCCAAAAAAGATCACAAGAACCAGAACAAAGACCAACAGATAGACGAAGAGGAAAAAGACATGATCAATGAACAAGGAGATGAGGTTTTTCTTCTCACCTAACTCCCATGATTTCCACTTTAATACATGTCAAAAGTAAAATCAGTAGTAGCTAACAAACAGTCGTTAGAGCTTTGAACTTCAAAGGTCGGTGTGAGCGAAGAACAGGATTTGCATGGATGGACAAGTGTGTCATGCTCTGTGGTCTCTGTTATTTGTCCCAGAGAGAGTTTGATGAAAATGAAGTAGACCCCTACCACGGTCAACAAGACAAGAGACCTGAACCTGAGGCGATGGATCTGCCTGAGGAACTCGATCTGGACCAGGGTGACAAGGAAGGAGATGATGATGATGATGGAGATGAGGGTGAAGGTGAAACCTGCTGCTTAAATTATAGCTTTACTAACACAGTAGAGAAACACGCATGCATTATTATCAGTGATGTCTTATGTGATACTCAATCTGGCTTTAGACTGGGTCATTGTAACCAAGTAAGTGTATTTGTAAAGAGCTTTTCACAGACATAAAAGCCACAAATTGCTGAAAATGAATGATTCAATTTTTTTCCTTTTTCAGAGGAAAATCCATTTAATATCGATGACAGAGGGATGGAAGCAGATCAGGATGAGGAGGAGGATGGTGAGAAAGATGGAGGAGAAAACGAGCAAGGAGCAGAGGAGCTGGGCAAGGACCAAAATGGAGAAGAAAACGACGGGGAGCCTGAAACTGCAGAGGAGAAGGAGGGAGGAGAGGAAGCAGAAAAGGATGATTCGGCTGATAAAGATGAAGAAGAGAAGGACGAGGAAAGGGAGCGGGAGTCTGGAAGAGACGAGGACACTAAGACTTCATCAAATGAAAAAGGGCATGAACCAAAGGTGTGCATGTTCACAAATAAGTGCACTGATGCATGGCGTGAGCAACGGTATTGACTGATGTGACTTTTTTTTAATGCGTATATAGGAGGAGGAAGAAGGTGGCGGTGAAGATGAGGAGCTGCCCGAGTGCGCTGAGAGGAAATGGCACGACACGGACGGTCAGACAGGAGAGGACAACATTCAGAGCGACACTGCTGTGGAGCTGGCAGGAGAAGCCTCGGAGAGAGACGAGGCCAAAGAGGTAACATTCAAATCTATACTGTGCTCCAGATACTTCGTACATTGTGTGGGCTCGAAGTGACTCTGATTGATTTTGAAGTGATTCACCACCACAGCGGAGTCTCCTGTGATCGGGAGCATATTTGATGGTCGCGTATGTGACTGAATATCCTGATGCTGCTGTTCCTTAGCAGCGTCATAAAGAACATTCACAAACATTCACTGAACAGATAGTTGGAAACTCGTATGCTACGCTCTGGTAAGCCCGATACATTTGCCGTGTGGAGGATAAATGGCTAGGTGGAATTCTGATTCTCAAAGGTCGATTACAATAGCCTATGTGAGTTGAGTGACAGAGCGCTTTGTGTGTGACATTTCTGAATGTGTACTTTTTTCCTTCAACACACAAAGAATACAGAATAGGACAGAGTGTGACGATCTGTCTTTCTTCAGAATGAGAAAGTAGGAGGAGTGAAAGCACTGGTGAGACTCCTCCTCTTTCTGATTGGTTGTTTGTGTGACAGAGAAGCTGTTACACAAACAAGTTGTCCACCTTTGAAGGGCCTTCTTGTGTGTCACAGTGCAGCTTGAGAACCACACACAGATGCTGACGTATTGTATTTTATAATACGTTCTGTGTGGAGCACAAGTTTTTCTTTTGTTACCCCAAAACACATCAGTGTCTGGGGATTCTTGGTAGTATTTGGAGAGTCTTGTCTCTCTGATCTAGAGGAGAGGGGGACTGAGAGAGGCCTGATGAGCTGGGAACCTCAGGAGCCTCTGAACCATGAGGTAGGAGAGAGAGCTGACACGGAGTACTGGAGGCATGCTAGGCTGAACACTTCTTTTTTTCTTTCCCTGGGATGTGACAGCTCGTTCTTTGCAACAGTCACTGCAAAGGCCTTGGGTTTTCTACCTCAACTTGCCTGGCAGACTGTGGACCTGGTCCTTGTCTTGTCTGTATTTTGGTCTCACACACACTGCCTGACCTCACAGCAGCTGCTGCCGCTGCAAAGTCCGCTCCTGGCACCTGGTGGGGTTGTGGGTAAGAACATTTTGAAAGCTTCTCCCTCTCCATGGCTGGGCCGAAGAGATCCAAATTTCTTTCTAGATATAGAATGTAGATCCTAGATGTAAAGTTTTACTTGCACTTGTGGAAAACATGATTAACTGCTAATGGTTTCAGACATTGTCCTCAAGGTGTATAGACAAAAAAGTGTCACTGTTTTGTACAGCGATTTACAGTAAATGATGGCATCCAAAAAAAATTGCTTGGTTACTTTCACAGAGCGGTGAAGCCCTCCACACCAAACTTTAGCTGGGTTTGGTTTTTGTATACATGTATAAAATATGTCTGCCATGATTCTTGTATTCTATATTTATGCTATTATGGTTTTACAGGAGCATGGCAGTGGAGCAGCTGACGCCAGCCAGTCTGAGGGCCACCAGTCAAAGCTGACAGCAACAATTGCTTCACACAGACAAACTCAGAGTCAGACTCAGGTGTGGCAAAATTCTCTGCCTCACCGCTGCTGTTCAGTGTCCCTTTATTCCTCTTAATTACTGTTTCATGTTTCTCTTTCCAGAGCTTGAAGAGGAAACCTGGTCAAGCAGATAGCGAACGCTCTATAGGCGACTACAACAAGCCAGTCAACAAGCGCCTGCGCACAGTCGAAAGAAGCAAAGAGAGCCTCGAGAACAACAGGCAGAGCGACACCCAGCAGGTGTCAGACCTGTACGAGCACATTAAGCATGGAGACCCAAACTACGACACTCAGACATATGGTAGGTGATCACCTGGAAGCTGAGTCTGTGATGGTTTAGCTGGAGTTTAAACTAAGCTTTTCAAAGCAAGTACATAACTGTTGTTTGTTGGTGTGACTGCATCTAGATGTGGCCAGTGCAGAGCAGGAGAGCACAGCAGGGCCTCGGGGCCAGGATGAAGATGACAAAGAAGAGGATTTGTCCATGGAGACGGAGGACCAGGAGGTTGATCTCCAAGCGGCTGAGGTCCAGGAGCTGAAGCCTGAACAGCTGGACTCCTCCAAGGCCTCCCAGACAGGTGTCAAATTCTCTTCTTCTCCTGCTCGTTTTTTTTTTTCATTTCAACAATTTTTAAACTTCTCAGTTGTGAAGCATCTCCTGACTAATGTTGCTGTTGTGCAGGTCTAGACCCTGGAGAGATGGAGGTGCAGAGGCAGGGAGAGGAGCAGGAGGACGAGAGGTGGAAAGAAAAACAACAAGCCGAAGAAGAAGAGCGAGCAGGCAGAAGCACAGACTCTACAATTCATATTGTTCCTGAGCTGCTTCTGGACTCTGCGCAGGTAGACAGTACGCTCTGTCTAAGAAGTTGCTGTCAAGTGTTGTAGAAGTGAAGTCCCTAAACATATTTGAAATTATTGTTAATTATTGATTATTGTTACATATAACTGAGTAATGTGGACAAATAGATGATTTACAGTGATGTAAATAAGTGTAGGCCACATTACAGTCGTGATTTTCGTACACTGACCGCAAAAAAAGGGTTAATTACATTTTAAAAAGTGATAAAGCCTTCAGTTCCACATCAGTTCATATCAGTGTAATGTAACACACATGAAGATAAGTCTATATGTGCGCTTTTGTGCCAGGAGAAAGCACAGAAGAGAGACCCAGAAGAGACAAGGAGGGAGATGGAGCTGCAGCTGGAGGCCTGGCACAAACTGGCCCCAGGGACTCAGGAGGAGGTGAGGGTGACCCCGGAGACTCAACTAAACATGTTCAACTGTGGCTGTCACGTAGGAGAGTGTGACTTGCACTGCTGTTCTTCAGTTACTGCCTGTAACTGAAGAAGAGACTCGAGGACTTTTGTCTTTTATACATTTTTGTGGCATTTGTTGAAGCATACTGCAGATTAAAATATGGTTAAATAAAGGAAATCTGAATAAAAATGCTGTCTTTGTGAACATAACGAGGATTATCGGCTCATGTGAAAGTTGGGAATATATTTGATGTATTTTCTAAAACACAAAGCTTCACTCAGGAGATGGCGGAATAGTTATGTGTCCCATTTGTGTTTATATAAGAAAAAACGAAGCAGCTCAGAGTGACGGCTTAGAGAAAAACATGTGGCTCTTTTCTGTCAGTAACTGCAACTGTCACTGTGTTTCAGGAGGCTGCAGCGGCTTCCATGTGGCATCAGTACCAAACTCTGACCTCGGCTCTCTCTCAGCAGCTGTGCGAGCAGCTCCGTCTCATCTTGGAGCCCACACAGGCCGCCAAACTAAAGTCAGTAAAGCACACAGGAAATCTTGATTCTCTCTGCTGTGGTGAAACTGGCCCACTGTTAATGTGAGCTGATGCTGTGTGTGTGTGCATCATCTGTATCTTTGTGTCTTTATATGTGCTTGTCCTCAGGGGTGATTACCGAACAGGAAAGCGTCTGAACATGAGGAAGGTGATCCCTTATATCGCCAGTCAGTTCCGCAAAGACAAGATCTGGCTAAGGCGGACGAAGCCCAGCAAGAGAGAGTACCAGATCTGCCTGGCTGTGGACGACTCATCCAGCATGGTGGACAACCACTCTAAACAGGTTCGAGGCTCCAGTTACAATCAGATGGCTGGTGATAAATGCAAGAAACGATCAGTAATAGTAACGGTGTATTTAGTGCTTATTATTAACTGATGTTGTTTTTGGGTTTTTTTTAATGTGTCATTTCCCTATAATGCCCAACTTCCAATATCTCTAGTCTTAAGTTTGAATTGATTAAAAATTGCATGTGTGCTTGTGTGTCTGCGTTCATGCACAGCTGGCATTTGAATCCCTGGCAGTGATTATCAATGCCCTCACTCTGCTGGAGGTGGGCCAGGTGTCTGTCTGTAGGTAAGAGCTTCATCTTTCTGTATGTTGTGATTTGTTTTTAATAGCTCTGTGACATGATCTAAAACAAAAAACCCAAACCAGTGTGAATATGGTTTTATGTACTGTACAGTTGTGATGTCATCATTAAAATAAATAAACTTTTGCTCTTGTATGCAGCTTTGGGGAGCAGGTGCAGCTGCTGCATCCCTTCCAGCATCAGTTTAATGACGAGTCTGGGGCTCGGATTCTCAGGCTCTGTCAGTTCCAGCAGAAGAAGACCAGAATAGCACAGGTGGGAATCCTCCTCCTCCTCCAGCTGTTATTTGAATCATCACACAGAAGAACAAATAATGATACTTTAAAAATCTTGCTTATATGAGGAAAGTAAGACACAGTAATGCAATATGATAACAGAAAGCTTCAGAGAGCCACTTCATCTAACAATAAATAGAATGGTACAGATTTCAGGTCAGTTAAATTGTTTTATTTATACAGCACCAAATCACAACAACAGTCGCCTCAAGGCGCTTTATATTGTTAGGTAGACCCTACAATAATACATACAGAGAAAAACTTGACAATCGTATGACCCTCTATGAGCAAGCACTTTGGCGACAGTGGGAAGGAAAAACTCCCTTTTAAGAGGAAGAAACCTCCGGCAAAACCAGGCTCAGGGAGGGGCGGGGCCATCTGCTGCGACCGGTTGGGGTGAGAGGTGGAAGACAGGATAAAGACATGCTGTGGAAGAGAGCCAGAGATTAATCACATGAGCAAGCACTTGGCAGAAGTGGGAAAGGAAAACTTCCTTTTAACAGGAAGAAACCTCTGGCACAACCAGGCTCAGAGAGAAGTCTGCTGTGACCGACACGCTGTGGAGGAGAGCCATGCAGAGATGAATAATAACGAATGAATAAATGCAAAGTGCTGTATAAACACATGGAGAGTGAAGAAGACCCCAGCAGCCTAACTGAGGGAAGGTTCAGAGTCACCAGGAAAAGTCCAAAAAAATGCATGTTAGGTTCATTTGTTATTCTAAATTGGAAATGGTTGTGAAGTAAATAAAGTGTACTGAAGAAAGTGCGGTTAAATGTGTCTTGTAGCCCAACGCACTTTAAGTGGTCAGTCTGGCCTTGTACCTCAAAAGCTCTATAATCTAAATGTCAGTCCAGTCCAGCGGTTTATGAGGCAAACTCACAAAAGGAAACAAGAAAGGCTGGTTTCTTTAAGAGCAAAAATATGAAATATATTGGACAGAACTGATTGTACTGTGGAAAATTCTCTCTATATTAGAGTGACTAGAAGTATTTTTTTTTTTTTCCTGCTTGCCTGCATTTTGGTGTAAATATCAGAGGAAACTTCTTTAGCCAAGGCTAACATTTTCATTCGGAGCGGCATGATCTCGAAGCAGCAGCTCTTCCCATGGGCGTGGTGCTGATCTAGAAAAAGAATCACAAAGTAAAATGGCTCTGAATTACAGTCATATACAGCTGGGATGATAGAAATGTAATATTTATTTACAGGCATATAAATATTATGTTTGCATTGTATTACTGTTGACTAGTACAAAGTCAGCAACTTGCCTTCAGTGAGCTATTAAAATGTATGTGTGATCACTGGCACGCCGCTGAGCGCAGCTCTGAATGTGCTCATACTGTAGCTTCTGCTTAAACACGATGACACGTGGCGATCATGTTGCTCTGCTGTTGCGTTCATTCTCTCTGTCTGTCATTTGCAGTTTTTGGAGACCTCGGTTAATATGTTTCTGGCAGCACGGCAGCAGATTCCAGGATCTATGAACTCAGGTGACTCCTCACTCTGCTCCTCAGCTTACTGGACCTCACACTAGATCAAACACCTGAGAAAACAAAGAGGTTGCAGACATTATGCAGATTGGAATATATAATGAACCCTAACAGTCATGCGATTGTCACATGAATGTGACACGTGAAGTGTTTATATTGTAGGAGTATGTATGTAACCAAATGTGTTAAATGTTTTATGGTTCTTTTTTTTTTTTCAACCATGACTACCCAAACATTTCGCTTGGGTACTTAAAAAGTGTTGATTATCAATTTCCATGCCTAATGCACCTAACAGCCAGCTGCATTTACTGTGTATGAGTGCTTGAAAACAAATGTTCTACTCTCCTGCTGAGTAGGTGTGATCCAGTTCAGTCAGGTTCTCTGAGATTCAGCCAATTAGAAGAGCAATAGGAAGTAGTTTACCCTCTTAGTTCAGTATTTAGATGCTCTGTTGCAGGCTTAAAGCATTATTATGTGCAGGACTGTGGCCTCTGTGGAGAACGTCCCATGAGTGTGCAGCTGTCATAAAATACTCATTGTAGTCCTAGATGAGCAGCACTTTTTAAATAAACATTCTTGAGGTTTTCATGTGGAGCCTCTGATTACACGTGACCAACAATTACTCTTTCCCCCCCTTTTAAAGCTGAAATTTTGATCATCATTATATTATATTAACCAGTGGTACCCAGAGAAAACTAACTTCTACATAAGGATAGACTCATTCAGAGAAGCTGAACTAAGGAGGAATTTCTGTCAATGAAGAAGAAAGTCTGATAGACAGATGCTGTTTGTTCTCTTTAGACAAAGAGGTGGAATTTGTCATATTCATGAACTAAAGAGGAGCCAGTTGCTCATCCATACTCACCAGATGTCCAGTCTTAAACTGATCTGTGATATCCCTCCATAGAGACAGCCCAGCTGCTTGTGATCGTGTCTGATGGTCGGGGGCTCTTCCTGGAGGGAAAGGAGCGGGTAATGGCCGCTGTGCGTGCAGCACGCAGCGCCGGTATCTTCATCATCTTCATGGTGCTGGACAACCCAAACTCCCGGGTACGAGAACAGAATGTGATTGTTGGGTATTTTCCAAAGTTTAAGTCTCAAATCGTAACTAAACCTCGATGCTGTGCTGCAGGATTCCATTCTAGACATCAAGGTGCCCATCTTCAAAGGGCCAGGGGAGCTGCCAGAGATCCACTCCTACATGGATGAGTTTCCCTTTCCCTTCTACGTGATCCTGCGAGACATCAACGCCTTGCCGGCAACGCTCAGCGACGCACTCAGGCAGTGGTTTGAACTTGTCACTGTGGCTGAGCAGTAGGCCGATGAGGAGCCATCTTTTTACAGGAAAGAGGGAAATGGGCAGCAGCCACCGCAAAATGCCAGTCTGCTGCTTGCCTGTCAGAGATCAGAGACTGAGCTGTAAATGTGCCTTTATTTTCTTATTATTACTGTAGGAGTTGGATAGCAAGTGTTGCTGTTTTGTCTGCATCAGGGGAATTTGGTGTCTTTTGTAATGTAACGAAGGATTGCTTTAACTTGCACGTCTGAAATTAAATAACAGAAACAAAAATGTGATTTCCATGTGCGTGAAACACCATAGTTAAGCATCAGTAAATACCTCTGCCCCTGTATGATAGCCCTGTTTTACATTTGTTTGAATGTTTAGTCAGTGTTATGAAGATCAAAGAATTATCTTCACCCTGAGCACAACAGCAGGACTGAGCTTTGTATAAGTCTAAACTGAACAGTAGCATGCTGTAGCTGATACTGAAGGAACTCAAATATGTGCCTTGGAAAGAACAGCACTGCATCTCATGTCACACCTCAAGTAGCAGGTGACAGATCAGGATTTTTACTAGTTCGTTTCAGTCATGTACTGTGAAGCACAGCAGCTGCAGAGTCTGCTTTTTATAAAGGCCTCTGGGAGAACCCATCTTTGTGCTTTAGAAACACTTCAGCTGTGTTCATCTTCCCTTTGTAGTGTGACACAGCTGACTGTCTGTGGAAACGTGTTCATGATGTGTACTGAAATGTGTGTTCTTTAATGTGGACATACATGTAGACATATTTAACGAGTTAATTGCATCTGTCTATTAAATCATGACATGAACAAAATTCCACTGTCTGTGACTCACTTGTTTTAACAGCCACAAAGAAGAGAGCCACTCAAACCTTGTACCTTGTTTTAACAGAGATGCAGCAGTCAAGGAATCCTGAGCTATGGGAGAATTCCACAAATCAAAGATGATGGAAGACTGTTGATTTTATACGTGGAGCAGAGTTCTTCAAAAAAGAAAAATACCTAAATAAGTTGTTTTAAGATTGCTATCATGGCCCATGTCACTCCTACTATATTGACGTGAAGAAGTACAATGCAATTTGGCCCTTGAAGTTACATTTTTCTTTTAGGGAGGATTTGTTTGTTGTTGAGTGCAATATTAAAATAAGTTCTTTAAAAAGCAAAAATTATTTAACGTGAAGGCAATATGAGCAGAGCGTACAAACAAGCTGAGGGAACAAGTAGAACAAGGTGTTGACACATTTCTGGGAAACCTCACAAAAATGGTACAAGCAAAACTGTCAAGAGCATCTCTGCACTGAGTAATGCACACCATCTTTTGCATTACTTTTTGCCTTCCTTAAGTACTGTTTAGAAGTCTGGGGAAATGCATACTTCAACCTTTATGTAAACTTCAGAAATGAACAATTGAAATAATGAAGCAGGATTTACAGCCCACACACTAACACTATTTTTGTAGTCAAAAATCTTGAAATCTTAAATTTAAGAACAGTTAATGTGTTAAACAGTGAATCTTAAAATTAATCTTAAAATATAAAGCACACAAATTACGTATAATGACAGTAAAGTAATATTTTGCCAGGAAACTAAGGACAGATAATCTGATGACATTTCGTAATTCCATTTATTGAGTAAAACTGTGGATGGACCCGTTCAACCATTATTCAGTTTAAAAAAAAAAAAACTGGAACGTGCTTTTGGAAGAACGTGAAATTGATGACTAGTAGTACGTGTAATTATTATATATTTCTACATATTTTCCTTTTTTCCTCTCTCTGTAGGGCAAGTGGGGGTAAGGATAAACATAGTAAATCGATTGTGTGTGTGTATTAATTTGTTTGCAACTCCGAAATAAAGGGTCACCATCAAATGCCGCAAAAATAAAACTTAGCACTTTCTGTCGGTACTGGTTCTTGTTATGTCCTCCGCTCCACCAGGGGGCGAGAAACAGTGAGGCGCTATTAGCATCATCACAACATCCGCCTGTGAAAGTGCCGAGTAAATATGACCGTTTCACGGTTGCCGTCTGCTGCGCTTTCTTTAAAGCAGGTAAATATATATATATATATGTAATATAAAATATCTGCAGCAGTGGGAGGTGTAAAATCTAAAAAAGTTCAGTAGCTAACAGGCTAGCTTCATTAGTTCTCTGTACCCTAATACTAGCTAGTCCCAATGCAAACACGATGAAGAGCACAACACCGGCGTCATGTTCTGGCCCAAAGTTTTCAGGGTACCACGGCAAAAACTATAGCATAGTGTGGCATCAGTGGCCTTTTCTGAAGAGTCGTACAAAAATAACCCCAGTTCTTAGTGTTTTGTTTAGTTATTTCCTTCTTGAAGAAAATGTTATTGAACTTTGGAATAAACACACACAAACGTGTGTAAGGTAAAATTCAACAAAACGTCACAAGTATCAGACACTGGGCAGACCATTAAGGAATACACACATTGTCAAAACAAATGGAACAAGTAGATGGTAAGATATTTTTATGAGAAAGATCTGACCAATAATATGAGAGCACAAAGTCATGTATCTAAATTAGACCAAATGTTGAGATTATATAATCTTCTTAGTTAAAATAGTATTTAGGAGTTCTGTAAAAACACAATGTAGAAATGAAAATATTTACTCAATAGAAAATCACAAATGTCCTCTTCTTTCTATGTGTCACAGAACACCATCTTTAAAATTTGGTGGTTACTTAATGCAGGGATGTTGTTTTTAAGTATGTTGTTTCATACTTAGGTTAGAAGAGTCTCTAAGGAATCTGTGCATATCATCCGAGCAATACTGCATGTTTTTATTTAAGTTTCAAACGTTATTAACAGTGGCAATTAAAAGCATTAAACCAGATTTGGCCTTAGCACAACTGCATATATTAAACTGTGTGCCCTAATAGCATACGTTTGGCTAAGTTTTTACACAGGCAGAAGGTGTTGGGGATCTACAGAAACATGCTGAGGACCATACGACGGGTGCCAGATGAGGCAGATAGGAAGTTCTTGAGAGACTGGGCCAGAGATGAATTCCATAGGAACAAAAATGTCACACATGAGGTACACAGTTTGTTTTTTTCAGTTTTATTTTACCAGGTCCACTAAAAGTCATTGTGTCATCAGATCAGAAGTTAGATATAGGTAAAAGAAAATAAACAGTGAGCAGCATCAGAGTTTTTCCCCTCTTGGACTAAATGTTCAAACTTTGTGTCTTTAATGTGCCTGTCTGGTCAGTTCAGGATGCAATCCGTATGATGATCACACAAGCTTCCAATCACCTGGAGGAGCTGCAGAAGTCTCTGGCGTTGGCCCACAGTTAAGGACTGCAAGCTGCCAGAGTTCCTGTTTTGTACTCTATTTAACTGGTTTTCAGTGAGGAATAATATTTGGTGTGGGAATGTGGGAATCGAGGCCACCTGAGAGTCTGAACCCATCTGCCACGTGTGTATATTGGCACTGTTTATACTGTACATGTGTTAAATAAAGAATAATGTATGAAATGACAAACACCCTGATCCTTTTTTAATGCATTTTTTCTGGTATCAGATAGAGTAACATCAACTGTAGTGATACAGCAAAAAGTAATACTGCAACATGACAACGTGTCCTGACGGGGACACTCACACTGATGTGGGGTTTTGTCTGGATTACTGTAGGGTCTTTACCTTACAAAGACACAACTGTTAATGTGATTTGGTGGTATAGAAAAACATGATACTCCTGGATTTTACCACAAAGAGCAAGCATGTATTGCTTTGCCTCTTTCCTTACAGTATACACTCATACACAGGAACCCAGGAGAGGACAGTCTTAAAGATGGTTTTGGATTTTTTTTTCAAGGTCAACTAATATCTTTAAAGATTTTAATGTTCCAAAAGATGTAAACATCTGCAGACCAGAGAACCTCTCAAAATCAGAGACCCTGGATTTTCTGTACCACAAAGTTGGTTCGCTTCTTATTGGGGTAAGTCACCATGATAATTTGAGCTATGTCCCTAACCTGCTCTGGAGCAGATTAGTGTCACAGAACCTGTTCTGAATCTGCACTCTAGTAGAGAGTACCTATGCATGTTAGTGGGGTTAGTGTAACTGGTGATTCTGAATTTCCTAAAGCTGGGATAGGACTATCAGAGAATGGAGAATGCAGATTCACTGCAGGGGAATGTGTTTTATATGTGCAAGTCATTAAGCTGGATAGCACGGTGGCTTGCACTCCTGCCTCACAGCAAAAAGGTCATGGGTTTGAATCTACAATCTAGCCCAGGGGTCGGCAACCTTTTACACCCAAAGAGCCATTTGGACCCGGTTTCCACGCAAAAGAAAACACTGGGAGCCGCAAATACTTTTTGACATCTAAAATGAAGATAACACTGTATATATTGTTTTTATCTTTATGCTTTGTGTGAACAACTAACGTGTGCTGCTTATGAAATCCATGAAGTGCTACAGAGAAAATTAAATTATATTTATGTAATCAACACATTTTGAACTCTTAAAGAAATATAACAAAAGGAAAGACACCAACCTGAACTAAAATGATCCAGCAAACAAAAACTGTTGTCAGCCGCCACCCTTATATCGCCTTTGGGCTGTTGGAGCCTTGACCTGACTCTTAAAAAATAATTGGAAAAAAGCACTATGCTGCTAAAAGATGAAAAATAGATCTTTGCAAAATTCTGTCTAAATATGTATTTTACCTGGTTAATGCGTGCGGCGGGGCGTGGTTTGCAGCGCCGCTGCAGGGGAGTCGGACGCACCTGAGCAGCACCCGCAATCACACCTCGCCGCCTTAAAGCCTGTGCTCTCTCTGTTGTTGTGTTGTCGGGCTGTGAGCTGAAAAGCTACAGCCGGCTGTATGCGTACAGCAACCGTGTGTGAAAAGTGCTCAATAAAGAGATTCTCAAAAGCATGCTCATGGAAACATCGTCGGGTCTGCCGTCATTTGTTTACAATAGGACTTCTGCTCCTGAACCTCTGCGCACAGAGTCCGCAAATCGGGGCTATACGAAGTCAGTTTACGCAGGATTGTAAGCTGTCATCTGTCAGGCGTGAACGGTGTTTGTCTTTAACATAGTTCACGGTGGAGAACAGCTGCTGACATAATGTGGATCCGAAGATCCATAATTGGCCTACCTGGGGTTGAAAGTCTCGATAAATGCACGGTGTTTCGGCGGGTACACCGGCTTCCGCGAGTGTGACGCTTATTTTGAGCGATGAAAAAATAATAGAATATAATTTTATTTTTATATTTCAATATCACAATAATCTTCCAATTTAGAACTACGAGTTAAAAAGAACTAACATAAATAAATAAAATACACTTCAGCGAAATACTTCTAATTTATTTTCCCAAACCACGCGGAGCCGCAGTATAAGGACTAAAGAGCCGCATGCGGCTCCGGAGCCGCGGGTTGCCGACCCCTGATCTAGCCAGACCAATTTAGCAATGGACAAGCCCTCGAATTGTTATAAAGAAGGGAGATCCTCAGAAACTATTACTAGATCCATTTATTGAGCTAATATTTATTAAGATAATAACCATTAATGAGGACCTGAACAAGCGGAAACAAAAGCAGCTTTAGAAATAGCTCTGCAATGGAATAAGCCCCTTTTAACGAGCGCCCCAGACAGTAAAGCCACTATGATCTTCTCATCATCCTGATATGGCATACACGACACTGTTGCCTCACAGCAAGAAGGTCCTGAGTTCGATTCCACCATCTGGCCAGGACCTTTCTGTGTGGAGTTTGCATGTTCTCCCCGTGTTTGCGTGGGTTCTCCCCGGGTACTCCGGCTTCCTCCCACAGACTCGAGACATGCAATTAGTGGGGTTACGTTAATTAATGATTCTAAATTGTCTCAGTGTGAATGTGAGTGCAAATGGTTGTCTGTCTCTATGTGTTAGCCCTGCGATAGACTGGCGACCTGCCCAGGGTGTACCCTGCCTCTTGCCCTATGACAGCTGGGATAGGCTCCAGCCCCCCCCAGCCTTGATAAGGAACATATGAATGGAACACATTTTGAACAGTGCTTATTCTGGCATTTAAATGAAGCCATAAAAAAGTAACATTAAGAATATTAATATAGACATATTTAGAAAGTGTCCCTACTCTTCAAATCGGTGTTAACACGTCCATCAATCCCCTCCTTCATACTATACTTGGCACATTCCCTCTGTCACTATTACCAGTTAATGTGGGTACCTGCTGCTGATTTCTAAATGACCAATGACCAGCAGGTTTTAAACAGTTAACTTCACATTTTTGTGAACTGCTTAGTGATATCAGAATTAAAATGCTGGCTTGCAATTTATGTCACAGAAATAAGAGTTCAGCCAGAGAGTGTGTGTGTGTGTGTGTGTGTGTGTGTGTGTGTTTTTATTATTATTATTTTAACTTTATTAAATTACCATTCTAAGAGTCTGTTGCCATAATAAAACACTCGGAGAACCTTAACTGCTTGCAGGTTTTTTTCAGCAAATTCTGAGTTTCTCTGACTCCTCCCTTCCTGCTACACCTGAACCAGCTGACTGATACTGATACATTTCTCATTCTTAAAGTCACTATCAAAGTGTCAGGGTTTGTGGAAAATCTGGACCCAAAATGCAGACTCCAGGACAGGATTTAGTAAACAGAAACAAACCTTTATTGTGAGAGGCAGTGAATGGTTTGGAATGGAGGAACACCAGTAATGCATGGCCCAGCGCATGTCACCGCTAGACCCCACCAACTGTGCATCACCCACCTGTGGAAAAAGAAACATCTAGTGCTTTGTCCAAGTGTCATTGTCGCTATTGGTGTTCATCCATCTGAAGGGCTCCACGTGGCTGGGATCTCAGCGTCTGTGTGTTGGGGCGGGTCCAGGGGCACTGAGGGTCCTCATCCATCAAAGGGTTCCACAGACAGCTGCACATGCGAGCGCACATTACCTGTTATTTACACTGCGCGTTACATGCAGATTTCAGGACACATCATCAATAATTGACCTCTAGAGGGGGTTTCGAACTTTTAACAATTATACCTACTATTATTCTCAAGTTAGGCCCACTGACGTGGATCAGTCCTCAGTGTGTGTCCTATAGCCAATTGCATCCCAAAATACATTGATTTTGACGGTCATGGAAAACTCTACATATGATTTTTATCATTTGATTTTTCACTTTCCCCTCAATCCCAATAAGCTGGTTGTTGACACATTAGCTTCCCCCAGCTCCCCGAGATGGAGGGATCATCTTGAGAAATCCTCTTCTTCATCATGGTGTGTGTGCTTATTCCGATTGTGTTGCATTATATGACTGGAAGCAGCTCGTCCTGTCGAATCCAATGATGTATCACATGTGGCAGTTCTTCTTTTTTTCTCAAGTATGAGCATAAATGTCTGTAAATCTCCAACCATTATGCTTCTCAGTTTCCTGTGTGTCCATCCACTCTTGGGTTTTAACATTAATCTAACTGGGAAAGAGAGACCTCTTGTGGTTATTCTCTGCACATGCCCTTATTCTGACTGCCACTGATCTAATCACTAAAAGGTTAAAAGCAAAGAGGGGAAGAGAAACAGAGGGAAAGAGCCAAGAGGAGAGAAAAAAAACAGGAAAGAAAAAAGGAGAGAAAGACAAAAAATGAATTGTGGGTGCTGAGAGTGCAGCTACAGAAGAGATTAAAGGAGAAGGAATGAGAGAGAAAAAGAGAGACTTTACCACAATTTTATTTAGACCACATTAAAAAAACAAACAACCACAAAACAAACGCAAAGAAGCAAAAAAAAACAAAAAACAAAAATATAACGCAAAGTTGCTACTACATCAACAACAACATCATTATACACTAAACATTTGCTATAAAACACACACACTCAGAAATTAAGGACAAGTGTCCCATCTGCTCCTATTGAACACAAAACCTGTCCAATCCCCCACATAGTTTCAAACAAGTCCAGATTATTAGTCAGAGAGTAAAAAGCATGCTCTACTCTCAGACGGGATGCCAGCAATCCCTTTAAACTCTGCACAACATCAGTCCAACCCTGACCTAGCAGGGTTGCTGTCATCGGCCCATTGATCAACTAGGACACGGTTTCCAGCAAGCTCTCTCAGTGATACAGACGGAGACTGCCAAATTTCCTCCACAATCCTCTCCAGTACTCTGGAGGACTTAATGCCTGTGACACCACTAAGTGTTCCCATTGATATCACTGCGAGATGACCCAATTTGATAATACCAGCCAAACTTGCAAACTTGCTCCTTATTGTGGCAGAAGAAAACATAGTATTTAGGAAAAAGTCATAAAAAAACAGCGGCTCTTCAAAAAGCCACATCCCAGGTCTGGGGTGAGGAGTCTGTGCGACCTTCAGCACCTGCCACGTGTCGACCACCGAGCTGTAAAAAGGTGTAAGTCCAGACAGGTCAGCCTCAACCAATTTAAGAACATAAAGCTGTGTTTATCCATTTCAAGCCAGCCCACTCTCCTAAGAAGCAACTGAGCAGAAGCCAGCCAGCCATAACCACAGTCATACAGCAGCCTCTGTGCCGTCTGTAGTCTAAAGGCTGCAGTTCCGGACAAAGTGTCTATAAGTCCTTGTCCCCCCTCTGCCACAGGAAGTGATTAAGTGCTTGTCTTTTAGAATTTAAACAGTCATTATTCTGCTGATCTAACTTTGAGCCAGATACATTCTCCATAAGCGGTATCTCTTTTTCTAACTCTTGCACAGTTCTCTTGATATTAGCTGTCAAATTAAAAACATATTGCTGACAAAACGCAAATTTGGGCCTTTCCTATCTCCCACCATTGAGTAAGGGAATTAAAATCATCCTTCCTTGATCTCCAGTGGTCCCCCCAAAAAACTAATATTCTCACAGAACATCTGATCATGCATTTGCTGGTTGTAGATAGAAACAGCTCCATTAAAACTAAGTGATGATCTATAAAAACAACAGGAAAACACTGACAGTTAACAATTCGAGCAGTAAACGAAACAAACACATAAAACCTGTCTAATCTCACAGCACTAATTCTGACAGTTACTTTCACCCAGGTATACTGCCTGGCTAAGGGATGCTTTATCCTCCACGCATCAATCAAAGTTAATTTTCTGTAAAACATCTGATAAAGCAGGCTCTTCCCCAGTCCTATCCAAAGTCAATCAAGACAACAATTCCAGTTCCCACCCATTACAATACAGTCCTCTTGATCAGAACCACTTAATTTTTCTTTTAATATTTTAAACAAAACCTCCAGCTCAGACCCTAAGTTTGGTGCATAGACATTAACAAAGTAAAAACAAAACCTTTTATTTCAGCTTTCACCATAAGAGCTCTGCCCTTTACTCCATTCTGAATATAATATTTGCATTTAGAGAAGATAAAAATAAAATAGCAACTCCTGTGCTAACATTTGCCCCATGGCTAAGAATTTGCTGCCATCCCCACCACAGACCCCAGTCTATTTCGTTTGTACTGTCAGTATGTGCTTCTGGAGAAAGACTACATCTGCTCCTCCACCCCACCTTCCCCCGAGGCAACAACAGACTCCACATCCAACTCTGACCTCCTCATTTCATCCCCATTCTGAGGTGCACTGACTGCAGGTTCAGCCTCCACCTTCTCTTGTGATTTAGTTGTAGTCATACAACCATTTACCTCACTCCACACCAGAGCCGCAGCGCCCGCCGCAGAAACACTGACCTCACCCTGCACACCCTCCTTTATAACCTTATAATTTATGATGCCATCTTTTCTGATCATATGCCTGTGAAAACTTCTTTTCATTGTAATATCGCTGCCTGTGGTCCTCCTACTGCTTCTCGCATATTTAAACCATCAAGTGCTGCTCAGTTTGCCTTTAATAAGCCCTGAATGACATCACTTGGGCTGAGTGATGAAGAGAGTGCATAAAAGCAGAATGTAAATAGAAAAAAAGACAAGCTACTTGCTTTTAAAGTGCTCTATAAATAAAGTTGGATTGGATTGGAATGGATGACAAATCTCAGGATGCAGGTTTATTGATCCTGTTTCCTGCTGGCACACCTGAGAGTCAGCTAGAAACTTACAGTAATGTTTACATCATGCAAAGACTGGCAAACTCTGTAATAATGTAAATGAACAGTGATTGTGTCCAAATGTATGTGCATCCATGTAGGGATGGACGTCTGCACATAATCATATGTGTGTGCAAACATTTCTGTGTTTGGATTTCTTGGAATCTGGGTTCTTTGGTACGTGTGGAAATGTATGTGGATTCAAGTAATCCTGCAATGAGATCTAAGGTTGGTTAGAGCTCAACACAGATACACCATTTGGGTCCACCCTAATTGGGGGGTGGCAAGGCTGCCAGGCCCAGGTCTCTGTCTCTGTAATCTCACGCCTGAAGGGCAGGTCCACCCCACCACAGGGGCTGGCCAGGCTTTCTGAGCCTGGGGGAGGTCCACTAAAATAAGGGGTGGCCAGGCTGCCCGACTTGGGTATTTTCTGCGTTCTTCTACACATCTGGCGATGGGTCCACCCCAGCACAGGGGTTGGCCAGGCTTTCTGAGCCTGGAGGAGGTCCACCCCAATTGGAGGTGGCCAGGCTGCCGGGCCGGCTCTCTTTCTTCTTTCTGTATCACGCCTGTGGGAGATCCACTCCAATCAGGGGTGGGCCAATTGGTGGCTGGTGGGTTTTTTTGTTTGGATTTCTTGGATTTTTGTTTCTTTGATGGCATTTATCTCTGATTGTGTGCAAATGTATGTGCATTCATGTGTGCATTCGTGGAGATGTGAGGTTGATTGGTTAGGTCTATATTAATATAGCAGAGGTCCT
This sequence comes from Oreochromis niloticus, assembly GCF_001858045.2. Lineage (NCBI taxonomy): Eukaryota > Metazoa > Chordata > Actinopteri > Cichliformes > Cichlidae > Oreochromis > Oreochromis niloticus. The sequence continues at coordinate 28,989,421 of NC_031980.2, read as the reverse complement.
TGCACTATATTAATATAGTGCAAGGTTCAGTTACCTTTGTACACTAGCTACTTTTACTTTCTTACTTTGAGTACATTTCAGATCTCCGACTTTTTCACAGCACTTCAACTTTTACTCAAGTATGAAACTCTACATGTTTAATTACTGTGTGAAGAGTCCAGCCTCAGTACAGATACATGTTTTCAAAATATATTTATACTATATTATTCTCATAAATTAGTAAAAGTTTCTTTAAAGTCACAGAGTGAGCATGCAGACATCAACAAAGACCTTCTACTGTCATTCTCTCGATCACACAGTTGACACTGTGACCCACTGTGTATTTTGTTTCATAACACATACGTAATTGCGCTCTTTCATATTCAGTCCTCATATTACAGGTTTATTCACAACACAGAGAGCTGCCCAAAACTATATGTACACATATCCATATAAAATGATGTGTTTATTACTCCTCCCATTCCCCCACCCCCTCCTCAAAACGTGACTATCCAGAGTTGAGACCAGGACACAGAGTAGCAGTTTTACCCTCTCTTGTCTAAATTTACAGTAATTGATTACACAGCATTGGGGAATACATTTCAGCAAAGTAGAGGTCTTTATGAAAGTGCTATAACTAAGTTTAATAATCCCATTAATCTACTGTTATCTTCTTCAATGCCTTGTGACAACACCGAGCAGAGCAGCTACCTGAACACTACTCCCAATGATGCCGATTGTATTGTCACGTTACATTTTCACTGTGCACGACTAAATGCTGTTGCACCTCTGAAAAACAAAGCGTTAAATCAGAAGTACTTGACTTGCTGGTCTCACATGCACCTTAAAGCAGATAACTCATAGCTGGAAAGATCATCATTTATCCTGGAAAAATAGTTCGTGGGTTTATAAAAAAGAAAAAGCCCTCTGTAAAGCCAGAACATCTTACTGTTGATTATTGATTGAAGAAAATAAGAACAAGCCTAGGTTTCTCTTCAGTGCTGTAGCCAGGCTGACAAAAGTCAGAGCTCTGCAGAGGAATTGCTTATTTGAAGAGTTTCAGTCAGGTTCCAGTGCTCATCATCACAGTACAAAAAAAGCTTTATTGAAGGTTACAAATGATCCTCTTATGGACTCTGACCATGGACTAATTTCTGCTTGTTCTGCTAGACCTCAGTGGAGCGTTTGATACTATATAACAGGGAAACACTAGCTGTTAGTCAGGCGTCACGTGTCCTTGTGCAGTTGAAATAAGTCCACTTGTAGTTGAAAACAAACATGCAAACATTTATTTCCTTTTTTTTTTTGCCTGTCCCATCCGGCACTGTAGCAATCAGAATTATTGTCTGAAGGCCAAGAAAAAACAGATCTATTTTCCCAAGTGAATCATTACAACTTTGCCATACTGGTCCACTTGATTGACCTTTATTATTTATTTATTTATTTTACTTTTAAGTTATTACAATTGGAACAGACAGGACCGGGGATAGGAAAGAGAAAGACAAGAGAAATTGGGAAGAAGCTTAAGAAAAAGAGAGGGAAAGAAAAACAGAGGGGAAGAGGAACAAAGAGAAAAGACACTAAAAATCCACTAGATCATCTGCTGGGAAAACCCCCTGAAAACATATATTTCCACAGTCTTGAATTCACAGGAATCAGCCTGAATGTCCCTGTACACTGGCAGACCCGGACTGTTTGACTCCACAGCTAGTTAAAGCCTCCACTATGCACAGTGCAGAAGCCTGACTGCTCCCCGTGTGCAATTACAGTGTATTAAAGGAACAGAACATAAAAATGAAATAAGCAAGAAAATACTATTTGACAATAAATATTACACTAAAACAGGATTGTAAAGTAAAAATTAAATTTCCCATTATCTTACACTTACCCATATCCACAATAATTCAAATCAGACTTATTACTAAAAATACATTCTGTGAAATGTGAGTAAAGTAAGAGAAATTTACATACCTTTATCTTACACAATACTGTTGACCATAATATTTTATTACAGTGATTAGAGCATGCTGTAGGTATTAAAGGTACTGCACTCGTTAGTTATGGAGTTCTACGGGGTTCCATTAGGCAGTATAATTAGAAAGCAAAGCATACATTTTTACTGTTATGCAGATGATACCCAACTTTATATACCGATGAAGCCAGATAACACACACACTTATTAGTTAAACTGCAAGAATGTCTTACAGACAAAACGACCTGGATGACCTCGAATTTTCTGTTTCTAAATTCAGAGAAAACTGAGGTTATTAAAAAAATCTTTAAAATATGGTATCTAACCAGATGACACTACCTTGGCCTCCAGTAACACTTTGAGGAATACTTTTTGAACAGGATATGTCCTTCAATGCGTACATTAATGTAGAAGGACCAGACCAAGACACACAGTGTACGAAATGTTTCTTTTTATTTCTCGACACAGTAGTGTACTTTTAAGGTTTGGCACACACACTTCTCACTGCAGGTCTCTCCCGGCGATGCGCACACCTTCTAAAGCCTTTCCTCCTATCGTGAGTGTCATGACTCACTCGATAAATCTTTTAATAACACATAGCCGGGAGGTCTGCACGGCTTCAGGGCGCACCACGTGACAATCAATTTCTATCACTTGGCGGAAGGCTGAGCCTAGGGTGTTATCACGAGACTGCTCCAGTGGAATATCTCCCATAAAGTGAACCTCCCGAGCCGGCGGGACCTTCTAGTGAGGCTACTAATGGTCATGATCGCATCCCTGCATACTGCCCCAACAGTTTATTAGACTGGCCAATTCATACCCAGAATTAGGGGGTGCGACAGGCATGAGCAAAATCCTATGTGTTTTGTCCTTGTATTTTAATATCAGTGGCACAATGGGATACTTGTGAATATAACCATGAACACACATCCTGGCGTTTCACACACCTTCTAAAGCCTTTCCTCCTCTCCACTCCAGCACCACTGAAAACAGTAGAGAGCTCATCAGTGCCACACGACTACCTGTCCACTCACCTGCCTGGCCCTGCCCCTTGAACTCACTGCGCCACCCCTCCCCTGCAGCTGAGCCAGGGACCACACCTCCACCACAATTAAACATATATGTAGGACTGCTTTCTTCTATTTACACAATATCTCCAAAATTAGAAACATCCTGTCTCATAGTAAAGCTGAAAAACTAGTTCATGCATTTATTTCATTTAGGCTGGACTACTTTAATTCATTATTATCAGGGTGTCCGAAAAACCTTCAGACAGGAACTAGAAGGAGAGAGCATATTTCTTCTGTATTGGCTTTTCTTCATTGGCTTCATTGGCAAATCCAGAATCAAATTTAAAATCCTTTTCCTCACAAAGTCTTTTATAATCAGGCTGCATCTTATCTTAAAAACTTCATACTACCACACCACCCCAATGGAGCACTTTGCTCTAAGACTGGTTCTGCAGTTTTGTATACTGGTCCTCAAGAGGAATCACATTTATATGATGTTTGGTCAATGCTGGACAGATCTCAGCAGTGTTTTTCTGCAGCAAATGGATTGTTGTCTTAACAGTCCTCACCCCGATGCATTCTCAGCATACGTAGCTCATCCTCCAGGTAGGCAATCCTCTTAATCAGAGCATCTTTCTCTGTCTGAGCCTTCTGATCTGCCTGCCATTGAGCCTCCTGCACCTTCCTCTCATACCAGCGCTCCATCTGAGTCGAGACCGTCTCAAAGAAATACTGGGTCACCTCAGTGGCATGCATGTTGTCCCTCTCCTGAGTAAACGTAGGCTGGTCTCCAAAGACCTCTAGAGGCCTGACCTTTATGTCCCCTCTCAATTTAGTCCTACCCTGAAAATATTTGTTCTGGTGCTTCCCTGTATCACAGTGTCTTTCCTTCTCTCTGATGTCATTTCTGCTGCTGCAGCGCCGCTCCGTGGCTGGAGAGAAGCTGCTGGATCTTTGGCTCCTGGCCCCACTCCTCATTATGTCCACATCATTCAGCTCCTGGTTCTTCCTCTTGGTGTCAGCAGAGGTCACAGAGCGCTCTTTTGGCCGAACCACCTGAACAGGTGATGGGGGGTTCTTGGCTGCTGCGGGAGAGTCATCCTTGGTATTCTGATCCTTATCTGTACAATTCACAAGAGGTTCAGCCAACATTAAACTTCACGGTACCCTTCTGTGCTTCTAAATTCAGATAAAACTGTATTTGGCCCTAAAAATCACGTGTGTGTGTGTTTTTAAAAATCCTGTTGGCGTTCCCGAGCCTGGTTCTGCCAAAGATTTTCATCCTGCTTACTCATGAGCGACTGTCTGATTGGTGGTTTTCTCTGTATTATTCTAGGGTCTTTACCTTACAATGCAAAGTCCCTTGAGGCCTGTCTGTTGCTATATAAATAAGATTATAATTGAACCCACTAGGCAGCCTGATAATTAGCATACAATGCAAATCTGCAGTCACGAATAGCATGTAGCATTTTCTCTGTTGTATTTTCGTGCCGTGAATAGACCTATAAATGCTGTACAGAATTCCTGTTTTTTCAGATTCCAGAACTGATGCCAAATTTGGGTGGGAATGGGTAGGAATTATATAATTGTTCATTTTTTATTATTTGTTTATGTATACTGAGAATACTTGCTGTTATCTGTTGCATATCACTGACCACTTAGCATTTAGACATTATCAAGACAGACTTTGACGACCAGCTGTTCTGAATTTTTCAGAAACTGCTGGGTTTTCCCACACAACCATACAGAGAAAAATGTGGAAAACTATTTTGTGACCAGTTCTCTAGGCACAAATGCCTTGTTGAGAATGGCCAAACTGAGTTCCTGAAACAGTAACTCATTACAACCAAGGTATTCAGAAGAGCATTACTGAACAGTGAACACATAACATATGGAACCTTGAAGCAGTTGAACTACAGCAGAAGACCACACCAGTTAACACTCCTATCAGCTCAGAACAGGAAAATGAGGCTTCACTGGATTCATTTTACTAATTTACAGGGTCGCTGTTTTAAATTTGATTTGAAGCCTTTTTCAAAGCAACTTTGTTTATGCTGACTTGTTACCTGGAGAGCTCTCCACATGAACAACAAAGTAGTGACTGGCTGTGCCACCCTCTGCCACACCAGACTCTTCCCGGCTGAACTCCAGGAGTGGAGGGTCACTGTGGTGCTCAAGGCACTGGGAGCTGCCCCCTTGTGCAGTGGGCACCACAGCGAAGGCTGCTACATTAGCTTCGACCACAGTAGAGGAGTGCTGTAACTTGGTGCTGCTGGGCTCTCCTGTGACACGACCCTCCATGTTCTGCAGTTTGGACAGACACCAGCTCTTCAGTTCACTGGCCAGAGCTGCCTGCTTAGGGGACACACAGAACCACACACAAGAGTTCTATTAATGACAGAAGAGCTCATTAGATCAGCTCCCATTCATTTAGTGCATACACTGTCCTAAAATTAGATTAAAAGGAAACAATGATGCAATCTTAAATGGGGTTATCCTGATGTCCACCTAATGCAGCACATTAGTTCTGTATATGATCACCTGCTGAGATTGTAAAGTTGTGAACAGTTCAGTTGAATTAATTGTGCACATATCAACTGATCAGGTCCCCCTGCTTGCAGATGTATGGGCAAAACCAAGGAAGACTTCAGCATACTCTGGACCAGCAGTACGGAAAAAGAATGATAATGCCAGATGCAGGCGTCAATAGACATACGGAAGCATATATTACTAAAAGATATAGAGACCAGACAGAATAGCACCCTATTAATATTACAGTGCCTCTTTGAACAGCATCAAGCTGTAAGAGAAGCCCTGGAATCTCTTTGGATAGACCTTCTCCCACTCAGTTCACATGAACATGATGCAGTTAGGGAAATTTTATATGTGTTATATCGAGAACATCTGGCCAGTTCAATGTTCTGGGGTTCCACAGCCAGCTGAGTGCGAATGAGGCAGTCAAATGACTCTGGGTGGAATGTGCTAGTGTAATTACACGGCAAGATATTCCTCTGCCTTCAACCTCATCCACGTCCAGTTTATAGGTTCATAGGATGTGATCTATAATTGTGAGTGTTTGCAATACTGTTATTTCAATTCAATTCAAATTTTCAGTTCAATTTTATTGATACAGCCCCAAATCACAACAGCAGTCACCTCAAGGTGCTTTACATTGTAAGGTAGACCCTACAATAATACTATACATAATATAATAATTTACTTTTTTCTTTTTATGTAGTGGTAACCTTTGGCACCTCGTTGACAGCTCTGTGATGATAGTGTGATCTTCCGTTTGCTGAAGCAATTGGCTGGAAAGATTCAACACATTCATGGGGCTTCTTCACAGCATCGCTAAAAAAAACTAAAGAAGAACCCAAGGAAACTTATGAATCAACTAAAACAAAAACAAAAGGCTAGACCCATGGCTAATGGGGTTTTAGTCAACACTTTAATCCCACAGTACACCTTGAACTCCACTTCAGGAGCATTAATCCAGGTTTATAAACTTCAGGCCCTCCCCAAAATAAAGCATGTAAGCATTTATCATTAACTCACAAAATAGATATTTTTAAATTTAGTATGACAAAGATATTAAATATTTATATTTATTTAAAATCAGAATGACGATGACTAAAAGGCTATTAAAAAAAAGACAGAGAAACGTCCGTCTGTTTTTACCTACTTGGTAAGCTTCTAATTGCCCCCTACTATAAAACAGCTTGGAATTTGCCACTTTGTGTTTGACAGTCTGGACTTCCACGGTGGAGGCAACATATAGTAGTGCAACCTTAAAACATTCCAGTAGTACTGATAATTGAACTTTGCAATAAATGGTTTTGAATGTGTGGGCCCACTGTGTAATTTTTATTATGAAAATGATGATGACTTAAGAAATGCTTAGGAAAATTACAGTAACATCTATTCTATGTCACCTACTTGTGACTTAAAGGAATGGGCCACCGCACCAATAGCTTCACATTCACAATTAAAACAACAATTCTACTTTGTTGGCTAGATGTAATAAAACTATAACAATTGCCATGAGGGCATTGGTTACCCTGTGAAACACACCAATAGAGCACTTCACTCCCAGACGCTGGTTTACTTGGGGTTTCTAGGATATTTAAAAGTAGAATGGGAGGCAGAGCCCCTCTTTTGTGGAAGCCTAACAATAGGTTTAAAGTTTCCTTTTTGAGGAAAGCATAAAGTTGGGGCTGGATCAGGTAATCCTGAATCCTCCCGTAGTTATGCTGCAATAGGTCTAGGCTGCTAGGGTTTCCCATGATGCACTGGGTGCTTCTTCACTTACCTGTGTGTTTACACCACTTTGCACTTAATAATTAGTTATTATTCTCTGGATTTCTTACACAGCATGTATTTTGTCCTTTTCTCACCCTCAATTAGTCACGGCAGATGAATGCCCCTCACTCAGCCTGGTTTGGCTGAAAGACAAGGGAGTTTTTCCCTTCCACTGTCACCAAGCATTTGTCCATCTAATTGTTGGGGTTTTCTCTGTATTATTGTAGGGTCCTTAACTACAATAAAGCCCTCTATACAGTGGTGTAGAATAGGGTTAGGGTTAGATGGTCAGATATTCTCCTTCAGGGCTTTGTGGTATACAGCAGAATTCATGGTTCCATTTACCTCAGCAGGTCATTTTTGCCCAGTCTCTTTCTTATGGTGGAGTCATGAACACTGACCTTAACTGAGGCAAGTGAGGCCTGTAGTTCTTTAGATGTTATTCTGGAGTCTATTGAGACCTGTTGGATGAGTTGTTGCTAAACCCTGGGGGGAATTTTGGTCAGCTGGCCACTCCTGGGAAGGTTCACCAATTTTCCATGTTTTTGCCATTCATGGATCGTGGCTATGGAGGGGCTACAGGGGTTAGGGGTTGCTATAACCTTTCCAGACTGAGAGATCTCAATTACTTTGTTTGTCATTTTTTCCTGAATTTCCTTGGATCGCAGCATGATGTCTGGCTTTTGAGGATCTTTTGGTCTACTTCCCTTTGTCTATTTAAGCCCATTGTTATGCAGACCTCGGTTAACATCATTCTGTGATGCCTTCATGCACAGAGCAGTCAGAGGTATCCTGACGGTGTTACCTGTCTCTTCTCTGCTTCATGTCGTTCCTGCAGGGCCCGTTGCTCGATCCTCTTCAAACAGCTGCTTCTCTCTGCTGACGCTCTCTCCACTGTCATCTTGTCAAGAGCCCAGATCTAATCACAGAGACGCCAACATGAAAACAAGGCTTACACCATTAAAAAGATAAAGGATTTATTTACTGTGCTTCCTGTCATTTTACTGCATTTCTCCATTCAAACTCTGCTGTCACACAGGCTAAAGGCAGAGCTTTATTCACCTTCATACTACAAATGCATTCAAGTTTAGGCTTCACTAAAAAGCCAAGAATAAACAGACAACCCTGTTGTGTCACAGTTTTACAAAGGTGTATTAGGGCCACATAAAGAAAAAAATATCGTTTTGAGAACAAAGCTGTAATTTTATTTCAAGAAAACAGTCATAATACTATTTTGAGAAAAAAGCCAAAATGTACACATTACAGTTATTGTTTTAAGACAAACTGTCAATGCTGCCATACCCTCTGCAAAATAACTCGTGTAGAAACAAACTTGGTGAAACAAATTGATCGGCTGTTTTGTGATCGAACATACATCCTCTTTATTGCACGACGGTGTAATCTCTCCATATTTTGTTTTGTACCAAATCCACTCTTCCATGTTTGTGTGTTTTTCAGTCTGACCAGATGCAGCTTTCTTTTCAACGTTCCTATACTTCTTACCACACCATGTTTATGTGCCAAAAGAGAAATCATTTCCTTCCTTGTTACTAAAACCAATTCTACATTTTTGTTCTCATGTACTAATATTATTTTATTATTATATGAATATAGCACAAGGTTCAGTTACCTTTGTACAAAAATAGTTGGTAGAATTGTCCTTCAAGGAGCAACTTTTTACTTTTTTAATTGGAGTACATTCCAGAGCCTGCACTTTTTTACTTTTGCTTGAGTAAAAAAGTTGCTTCAGTACTTCAAACTTACTGGAGTAGTTTTCAACCTCTCTACTTCTACTTAGATAAGTAAATTCTGTACTTTTGCTACTTCTGCAGACAACACACACAGATAACGCATAAAGATAATTACTCACACTAATAGGAGTAACTAAGGTGCAGCCGGAAAGTATTCACAGCGCTTCACTTGTTCCACATTTTGTCATATTCAAAAATGAATTACATTAATTTTTCACATCAAAATTCTAGACATAATACCTTATAACGACAAACTCACAAGAACAGTTCCCTCAGCGTGCTTTACGTTGTAAGGTAAACCCTGCAATAAAAAAACAAACAGACAGAGAACCCCCAACAATCAAGTGACCCCCTATGAGCAAGTACTTTGGCGACAGTGGGAAAGAAAAACTCCCTTTTAACAGGAAGAAACCTCTGGCAGAACCAGGCTCAGGGAGGGGCGGGGCCATCTGCAACCGTGGGGAAGAGAGAAGGAAAACATTTCTCTCTCTATGCGGCATTCTGAATCAGCTGAAGGCTTTTCAAGCAGTAAGGCAGCCTGATAATATTTATAACAATGAATTACAATAGTCTAGCCAATTTACAACAGCGGGACTCCAAGTTGTAGAAACATCTGACAGCTGACTGGTAGAAACAGGATGCACCTGAGCTCAAATTTTGAGTAGCAAAGTCCGTGAATGTTTATATACTTATGTACGTGGTATATTTTCGATTTTTATACATTTTCAAGAATTTCAAACAACTTTTTTTCACTTTGTCATTATGGGATATTGTATCTAGAATGAGGTGAAAGTGAAAATGAACTTAATCCATTTTGGAATTAGGCTGTAACATTTTAATATATGGAACAAGTGATGCGCTGTAAATACTTTTTTCGGATGCACTGTAACTTGCTTCCATTTCAACAATCTGTCAACAAGGGGATTCCCAAAGACTCATTAGCAGAAAACCTGGCATGTCATGACTTGGTGTGCAGTGCGTCCTTGAAAATGTAAGAAAACTTGGAAAAGTGAAACCAAAAGATGAAACCAAAAGGCAGGCCTAAAAAAAACACTAGACGGTAGATGAACAGTATCTAAAAAGCCTTAGTCCTTAAGAAATGAATCTGGTCGTTCACTTGATCTATCTACACCTCATAAGGCCTTATTAGAAATGGTCTCAGTCAAGAGACAATGGTCTCTTAAGGTTGCTGTGAGAGGCAGCGTACACCCTGGACAGGTCACCAGTATGACACAGAGACAGGCAACCATTCGCACTCACATTTACACCTATGGGCAATTTAGAATAATCAATTAACCTCACTTGTGAGAAAAAGAGAGAACCCACACAAACTCCACACAGAAAGACCACTCAAGACGGAAGGGAAAAAATAGGGTGGCAAAGTTGAGAGGTAAGGAGGTCTCTGAAATGCTGTTAACCTTGTGAATAGCACCAACTGCAGTTAATGTTATGTGAGTGCTTACTTTCTTCTGTGGATCAGTTGCAATGAGCAACTGTATATGCTACCTGGTGTTTGTTCTTGCGGTCGAGCTGGCCCATCTTGCTGTTCAGTTGGTCTTGAATGATGTGGATCTCAGTCTTCATTTCCTCCTTGGTAGCTTCCAGCTGGTTTTCCAGTTTATCTATGAGAGGTTCACAGCGGCAGCCATTCAGAGGAGCCTGTAACACAAACCAGCAATCCATATTTGAATCATTAAGGTATTGTAGTGGAAAAATGACAGAAACAAGGATGTTCATTAGCAATAAATGAAAACATTCTGAGCACTCACATGTGATGTAATTAACGCTTTACCTTTAAAACAGATAAATAGTGAATTCTTGGTGCTTTTGGCTGATATGCCTCAATGGTCACATTAAACACGAAGGGCCATTATGTTTTAGCCCATCATTACATTCTACAGTCTACAGGTAGGTTGAAGGGCAGAGGTGGAGGGTTACCTGTAGAATGTAGCACATTACCACATTCAGACGTTTTACACAGCGACCATCAACTGTGCACACTCAGGACAGACCCAGGGTTATTGTAAATAGAAAAAGACACCAGAGGAAAGTTTAACAGAAGTGTAGTCTTCTAACAACAGAACCAGAGTCCAAAATATTAGTAACAGCAACATTCACTTTGAGGAAACTTGAGAGAGGGAGACCATTAAGACCAAGCTGGATCTGCATTCATGGTTCCAGTGGTTTGTTGAAACTTGGTCCCTTTCTTTCTTTAAAAGTCAGAAACATTAAGTAGACTGAAACTCATTGCATGAATCAAAAGCAGAATTCACAATTTTCTTCAGACCTCCACCATAGGCATGCCACAGGAAATGGACAAAATCCAGAAGTTTATGAACAGTGTGATAATAACCTGTGCTTTCTGAATGTTAGAAGAGGAAATGGAGGAAATTTCAGCAGAAAAAAGGGAAATACGAGTTTTGTTGATTTGTGTATTTTGCTGCAGTAACAATGCTTCTTAGCAACAAATCATACTATGGGAAAGCATGTTCATTTCCCCTTAAATGACGTCACATTTGTAAGGAAAATGCATTTGTGGGCTGAGCAACAGAGAGGGTTTATTGCCAAGAAGCATTGCTACGACAAACAAATGGACATTTTCTTTAGATTTTCATTATTCGCTCTGGTCACTATGGTATCAGTGTCTCTTAATTATTTTATTACAAGATTTAATACACACTACTAACCCGTTCATCCATGAGTTATGTCCACCTCAATCAGGATTCTTCTATCTATTCTTAAGTATTTTTACTTATCTGTAGGTATGAAAAGATGAATAAAAATACTTAAGAAAAAAAATTCTGATTGAGGTTGTCACAATTCATGCATGACAGGGTTAAATAACAATAATTACAATGAAACACAAAAATGGACAATCACTTTTTTTCTTGATTAATAGAAACTTGACTAGCCAAGTCAAGAACACACTCAAGGAGGTTGGCAATTGCCAAAGTCTACAATCAGAGACACCTTCATGAATGCAAATACAGAGGATTTACAACAAGGTGCAAACCACTAGTTACAGTCAAGAACAAACTGGCTGCTGATGAATTGTAAAATCTACAAAACTATACTCTCCGCTCAGATTAAGCCATGTGGTGTAAATGATCACACAGACTTCACAGTGTGAATGAACAACTATCCAAAGCATACAAAAGCAACCCAATAGCTTCTTGAAGCAAAAAATTGATATTCTGCAATGGCCAACTCGGTCACAAGATCCTAACCTAACCTAACAGTACATGCTTTTCAGTTGCTGAAGATACAAATGAAGTAAGAGAGACCTACAAACAAGCAAAATCTGAATGTGGCTGTAGTAAATGCTTTGTAAAGAATTTCAAGGGGCGAAACACAGCATCTTGTGATGTCCCTGGATTCTAGACTTAAATACTATCGTTAGAACTACTTTAGTAATTACCAGTAACCAAGCTAGATACAAGATACTGACATTTACTGTCTGAAGAATAATTATTTGCTTTTCTCAGTATCTACCTAGCCTGGTTGTTATTTAACAGCACTTTACTTGTGCCAAATTGGCACCCTCAGTGTTGGCGAAAACATAGTAATGATAGTTTATTCGCTTACCTGCATGATCTTGCCATCTTTTGCTCGGTACAGCGTGTATAGCTGATAGGCTTTGAAGTTGTGTGGAGGGATGGAAACATAAGGGGCGGTTCCACGCAGTTTACCTTTCTTCTTATGAATGGTTCCACAGTGCCTGGTCTCTCTGCAGTGCAGAGGGTCAGACAAAGACGGCTGCAACATTTGTAGGGAATTAGTATGTTAAGCTTTTGGTTTTTATACTGTTAAATGTGTACATTGTGCCTTATCTACATTTTTTAGTTATATCAGTGGCGCTTCTTCGGGACAAGCATGTAAAAACTGACATAAATTAAAAAGTACCAAAGTAAAGCATATTCTCTCCTTTAATCTCTGAAAGCACTGGCACAAAGCTCCTGGCATGTTTGCATCCATCCTTTTCATTACTGCCATCTTATGGTAGTAGTAGATATTTAAATAACTACATAGGTAATAATATTTTACAATCCATTGGCTAGGAAGGAGTGTAGAAAGATGAAGACATCCATATAGAGTGCAGACAGGCAGGTATTTTTTGATGTGATCTAATTTATTTTGTTAAACTGTGAAATAATGGAGTAAGATGTTTTTGTTTGCGTGTTTAGGCAACAGGGTGGAATATCATCTGTGTCACTGTGTGTCACTGACTTAAGTTGTATCTATATTTTATGTTATAAACTCTATATTATATATGTTGAATGGACATAGTTAGATTATAGTTAGATTAATTGCTTTCAAAGATTAATGGTTCATGCTAACACTATGCATCAAGTCTTATGACCTATTGCTCTACAGTGACCATAAAACTGCAATAGTTAACCAACACTATGTGGTCGTAACTTATTAATTCATTAGTAACAAGTAATGAATTTTGGCTACAAAAGTATCCTGCTGGCCATAAATAAGTTGCAACCGTAATTACCTTTAACCATAAATGTGTCTGAAAGATGCCAAAATATCCCTTTTCTCTATATCTTTCTGTTACACCTTGTCTTTGTTATTGTCTGTCTTTGTCTGCTGCTTGTGCAACACCACGGCTGTACACCCCAGGTTTGTTTGGTTTTGCTGTGCTGTTCTGTTCTTGGTTCTAGAAACTCATTAAACTGTTTCAACATTCTCTGCTCTTCTCCAGAGGACAATTTTTCAGTGGTTTTAAATGGTTTTTAAATGGATCTAAAAAGGTGACTCTTCCTGTGACCAGCTGGACAAAGTCCAGGACAAACCTGGGACAGTTTCTTCTGAGGTTAGCCCTCATTACTGGTTCCTTTTTTTTTTTTTTTAAAGGTTTTTATTCCATGGTTTATTCCATATTTATATGCATGGTCTTACCTTTTTTTTCCGCTTCCTGTTCTTTCCTCTCCTGGCGTTAGACTCAGTTACCTTAGTGTGTTTGCAGGCAGCCTGGTCACTGCTCTGGCTGTCGCCTGCAGCAGATGCACTACCCTGTAGAACGAGAGGAAGGTTTATCTAAGCAGTTTCCAGAAACATTTTAACAGTATGAAAGATTTTAAAGAAACCTCCGGCAGAACCAGGCTCAGCGACAGGCAGCCATCTGTCATGACCACCTGGGGGTGAGCTCACATTTTCCTATTTTTGTGATAAAGTCTACATTCATTAGGTTTCAGCTACACTGACACTTAAGTATATTTACCTTACAGGGTAGCATCGCATTTCTAGGCACTGACTGAGCCCGACCTTCTGCCTTAAGCTCATCTCTCCTCTTCCTTGCTTTCCTGCCACGCACAAAACTTTGCACCTTAACACAAGAAGACACACAATTCATCAAGTATGATTTGTGAATTATATATTGTATATATTGTATTGATAAGTATTGATGATTCAAGTCATACAGTATAATGGGCACAGTACAGTTTTACTGGCTTTTCAAAAAAAAATTCAATTTTAGCAGTTAGTATGTTAAATATAGTTTAAGTGATCTGATTCTTTTTTCTTGTATTTTATTTATTTACTTTTTTTTTTTTTTACATTTATTGTTTTTTTCTTAAATTGATGAACTAAAAATAAGAGATTAAAATGTTGGGCAGTGAAATATGAGCTATAGTTACTAAACATGACAAATAAAACCTAGAAAAGCCCATGAGAAAGAAAAATCACACATCCTACTTTTCATATACATGGAAAACAATCAAAATATTTATTATAGTTATAAATTATGTCTGCCTTTACTGGTCACAGTGAGAGTTTACCTGGGGTGCTTTGGTCAGGAGAAGAGCTACTTCTGGGTTGTTGTGTTCTCTGGCCTGGTCCAAAGCTGTTAGACCTGCCTGCAGACACGCAGAGATACAAGTCAAGACAGACAAAACATGAATCCACCTTAAGCTGGTCACAGTTTCCTCTTCATTCCATGCAGACCAGATGTTTTCCCTGGCTTGTGGTAAAAACTATGATATTTTTACTTTTTGTGTGTGTTTTTATGTGAAAGGTGAAAATGAATGAATACATTATTTTCTTGTTTTTGTTTTAATAAACTCAACCCCTGTTAGCAAATTATTAATTTATTTTCTATCACTGTGAACTTAGCAACCTGTTAGTACACATTTCGGGGTGGCTGCAGCTCAGGCGGTAAAGCAGGTCAACCGTAAGTTGCTCTCTGATGATCCATTGGAGTATAATTGTGTGTGAATGTTAGTACGCACTTCTGCATAGAAAAAGTGCTTGTATGTATGGGTGAATGAGGTACGTTGTATAGAGCGCTTTGAGTGCTCCAGGAGAGTAGAAAAGCGCTATATAAGAATCAGTCCATTTAACATTTCATTATATGAAATGACAGCTCCAGAAAAGGTATATTGATTTGTAATGCGATTAGAGAATTTCCAACTACTGATGGTCAATTGCTCAAATGCTTTTCAAGGTGCTACCTGCTGCTTCTACAAAGAAATGGTGAATAGCACAGCTCTGAGTTAAAAGCAAGAAGCAGGGACTGCCAGCAAGCTGATGGAGGAAGTGGATGCATTGTGAGACCTTACCCCAAGTCAACCCACTACAATTTCTTAAGACAAGTCCTTTTTCAGTTATTTTGACAAGTGAGTGGAAGGAGAAACGAGGTAGTCAAATATGTTAATTCCTGTTAGAATTTATCATATTTAATATTGATCTGAAATCATTATCAATATGTCTCCCTTTAAAAAAACTACTGGCACTCGCCAGTGCTAACCCTCAGCCTCCTGTTAGGCATACCTATGGTATCAATTTCAAAATCTACAATGGCTTGTTGTCAACTTATGGCAGTCACAAGATTTTCAGAAAACCTGACCTCTGACCTTGAGGTTGAGTCCTCTGAGATTCTAACTTGTGCGACATTTTTAGTAGATGCACATATAGTGTCAATTTGAAGCTTCTACGCTGCTTCATTCTCCAGTTAAAACCTGAGGGGTAAAAACTGACAGATATTCATCAACTAATTATTTCAATACAGTTTTAAGTTGATTTGCATATACTCATGGTAACATTGAATAGTAGAGATATGGGTCTCCAGATGTCAAGTGCAGTAGTGAATTCTATATCACATTTTGGAAACAAAGGTAAATAAACCAGTTTCTAACATTCTAATAAAGCTTCATGCAAAACGTCTTTCATATTGTTCCAAACATTTTCATAAAGTCAAAGATTAACCCATCTATTCCTGGAGATTTCCCATTAAGAGTCTGTTCAATATGATGAATTTTTTCATTGATAATTTCAAAAAAGTCATCACAATTTGTTTGCTGAAAATTAAATTAAAAAAGGTTCTTGTAAAAGTGCCCTGGGAATTATTTGCCCTTGGACATAAGAAAAAAAAAAACCCAAACAAAACAAAAAAATACAAAAATATCAGCGCATTTTAGGACTGCATTCTGTGTTTAAAAACCGTGACTAGTGTTTTGTGTCTGAGCAAATGCCTGAAATGTGACAAACCACAGTGACAAACCTCTTTGTGCTGTTCTTGCAAACATGGGTTTCTCAAGGGTCACAGGGGTTTTGGGAATCAAATACTTATTTCACTCAATGACATGCAAATCTATTTATATCTTTTATACATTTGCATATCATTGAATGAAATGAGTATGTGTTTTTTCCGGACTTTTGATTGATACTCTTTCTCTCTCCAATAAACTGAAACTACCATAAAAATTAGAGACTGTTCATTTTTTGTCAGCAAACTAAAAAATTTAGCAGGAGATCAAATAATTATTTCCACCGCTATATAAACATATTCTTAGAGAGAAATATTTTAAAACATTTAATCATCTTAAAAGAGAAACTGAAACAGAGAATGGGGGTCTGTTCAAATACATATTTCAGGCATTTTTTTATTAAACAGAAATTCAAAAGGGAATTTCACCAGAGAATGATTTCCTGTGAAATTACTAGAAAGGTTTTTTGTTTTTGTGCTTCATTCAAACATACTCCTGGACTCTAAACCCTATAGAAGTGTGCAGAATCAACATGGTATTAATTCACTATATGTTACAATGAAATGGAAAAGTCTTAATTAATTTAGATTTTATCATACCTCACACAAAAAACAAAAAATTAGATATATTCCAGCAGTGTGTAGGCAAGCAATTGCCAATCATTTTCATATTTTTTGGTCATGTACAAAACTACAACCGTTCTGGGATCCCTAACCATCTCAAAAACAAGAGCGATGTTTGGGGACTCATACCTGGACGTGATTTCAAGTGAGGATATATATCTTTTTTGACTATTGCAACAAATAAGACAATAATGAGGATCTGGCTAAAATGTGATCCAACAAGGACATTTTAGTGGCTGGATATAGTTGGAGAAATACACTAATAAGAAAAACTGAGTCATTCCTTGAGGACTAAAGCAGGAACTCATAGAAAATCATAGGCCAACCTCAAGTCAAGACATTTTTTATAAATTTCTATAAAACTTGTGAACATTTTAGACAACAGGAAGTGCCACTTATAACTACTATGGTTTTTCAATGTGCTAAAATTAAAGACATGCTTCTCCTGAGTCTACAGAGACACTCACATTGTTGCTGATGCGACTGTCTGCTCCAGCCTCCAGCAGCAGGCGTATCGCCTTCTTATGATTCAGTATAGCTGCCACATGTAGCGGAGTGTCTCCAGCCTGAGGAAATCCATCACACACAGACATGCGTACATATATGAAACAAATAGTTTTTAAAAACATCAATATTAAAAACAAAGGAGAAAGGAGTGCTTCCTGGATTTAAATTGTGTCTCTTTGAGGTGCTCTTTGGAAGGGATAAATAGGCTAAATCATCAAAGAACAATTCTTCTCAAATAAATGCACGGTAATGTTTGACATAAAAAAAGGTGTGTTAGGTAATGTTAATATAAGTTTAACCTTAACTTGAAGATATCAAACAGATGCCGGTTCTTTATTATTGTGGTCTATTAAACAATGCAATTACTAATCCAATTCCAAAAAAGTTGGGATCCTGTGTAAAATGTAAATAGCAACAAAATGCTATGATTTACAAATCATAAAACAGTATTTTATTTACAACAGAACATAAAAAGCATACTGATTATTAATTATGAGCTATATACCTGAATAAAAAAGGTTATTTCAGTTAACTTCTTCATTTATTAATTTTAATCTTAATATGACTCAGTGGACATAATATCCTCACTCCTGCTATGTTAATCTTACTTTATATGATGTGTTTACATATATATATAATCTCATCCTTAATATGCAAATCCCCACCTTATATGGTTCATTTAATCTACTAGTTATAATTTCATTATATATTTTTACAACTTCAACTAATATGATATATGTAATCATGTGGAAAAACCTGTGTGTCTCCCTCTCCATGAATCACTGCCTTATCATGGAGGAGGGGTTATATTGTCGGTGGGCTTTGTTGCCTACTGGTAGGGTCTCCCATGGAAAATTGGTCCAGGGTGAAGAACCAGACAAAGGGCGATTCAGAAGACCCTGTGAGTACAAGATCAAGGGAACAGCTAAACCCCTTCTTAGGATAGGGTTACTGGGACCCCGCCATGGAGCCTGGCCTGGGAAGGGTACCCTAGGGCAAGCACCTGGTGACCGGACTTTGGCCTATGGGGCCTGGCCAAGAGCAGCCCAAAGAAGGGACATGGAATGACCCTCCTGTAGACCCAGCACTCGCAGAAGGCACTGTGTGCCAAGTGTCAGCCAAGGGCAGAGACCCTGGTGGACCAATCCCCAGGTACCGATGCTAGCGCTGGGGACGTGGAATGTGGGGAAGGAGCCTAAACCAGTGCGTAAGTTTGAGAGGTACTGGCTAAATATAGTTGGGCTTAACTCAATGCACAGCTTGGGCTCTGGAACCAGTCCGGTGTTGCCCTTGGTGAGAGGCAGCAGGCTAGGGTGGGCATCCCGGGATCCCCTTGGCTTGCTGCCTGTATGTTGGTTAGGGGTTTTTTTTTTTTTCCGGTGGTAGAGAGGGACTGTTCCCTGTGGCTTTGTGTCAGGGAACTGTTCCTAACTGTCGTCTGCACTTATGCGCCAAACGACAGTTAAGAGTACCCTACACTCTGTTGTCCCACTGTCAGACACTCATGTGGGGATTTAGGGCCGTACCTCTAGTAGTGTTTTCCATCTTCAAGAAGGTGGACTGTAGGGTGTGCTCCAACCCTCCATAAACACACTCCCTGGAGAAAATCTATGCCAGGGTGGTGGAAAGGAGAGTCCATCTGTTAGTCGAACCTCGGATACCTGAGGAACAATGAGGTTTTCGTCCCGGCTGCAGAACACTGGACCTAGCCTCTTGAGGATATTTCAGGGTATGTGGGAGTTTGCTCAACCAGACGACATGTGTTTTGCAGACTTGGAAAAAGCATTTGATCATGTCCCTCTGAGTATTTTATGGGAGGTGCTTTGGGAGTATGGGGTGTCTAGCTTGATGTTATGAGTCATTTGGTCCTTATACAAAAACTGCAAGAGCTTGGTTCACATTGCAAATCATGCTCTGCACCGGAGGGTTCAAGTTAGGGTTCAGGACGAGCCAGTGGCGCACAGACCTTTGGCTCGGGCGAAGCAGGACCAGACGGCAGTGCTGTGACCTCTTGCCCGTGTTCCTGATGCTGGGGTTGCACAGGGAACACAGCATGTGGTGCTAGAGCCTGGAGGACACCCATTATCTGAGCCTGCACTAGAACCCAAGGGTGCCAGGCAGCCCCCACCAGGACCTGAATTTGAGCCTGAATCTGCGAGTCCTGCATCAGCAGAATTCAACCCCAAAGAATCAGTACTTGTTGGCCTCGCGCACCCAGAACCTGTGTCCGAGGTTTCCACATCACCAGAGTCTGAGGCCCTCTGACGCCAGCCTACATAGTCACTTGTAGCGCATTCATAAATGATTTAAGTTTGTCATGAAAAACTTCACTAGGTTAATAAGAAACTGTATTAAAAGTAATCATCACCACTTAGGAACCAAAGCCCCAATAAGTGGGGCTTAGAATAAAAAATATTAATACACTTTATGTCAAATACAGGAATAAACTTGTTCTTTCTGTTGAGTGCATTTATACAGCACTAGGGCTGCCACAAACGATTATTTTGATAGTCGACTAGTCACCGATTATTTTTGCGATTAGTCGACTAATCAGATCAAGCATCCATTGAACGTAAAACATACAGCTTATTGCACCAGCATGCATCTGCTCTTATATAACTATCATTATCTTACAGCTTTAAGTGTTTAAGGTATGTGCTAACTAAAATTAAAGACAAGATGATAGTTTATTGAATTGAAATTTGCAGATTGTTTCGGAGGAGTTTAATAAACGCAGCCGTCTGCTCCTTGCTATCTAAAATATAACAGGACACCGGAGTATATTCTCGAGCATCTCACACTTCTGATAATCACTCGTCTGCTTGACGTTTATTCAGCTGTATAAAAACTATAACTTTCATCTCAGCCAAACCGATTTACTCAGGAACAAATAAAATACTGAAAAAAGCCAAACAATAACATTTTTAAGTTATCTAAGTGACTAATATATCATGTTTAACCTGAGTAGCGAAAGACGGCGGTGGGTTTGAAAACGATTTGCTGGGAGTCCGGTGTTCTCACCGGCTCTAGTGAGCCTTCAACCCCAGCTAGCTATCGAGCTAGTGGGTAACAGACATCTCCAAAAACGTCGGAGCGCTTTTGAAAATATGTGGTGTTTTGATAAACTGAGCAGATATTTGAAGTTTACACAGCTACATTCCCGCCTGAAAATATGTTAAACGTTTATTTTGTGACCCAGAAAGAATAATAAGAGTAAAATTAAAACTAACTAGCTGCCGCCATTGTTGGAAACTGAGGAGGGCCGCGATGGGTCGCGCTATGAATTCTGGGACAGTTTCTTCTTCGGGGTTTAACGGCAGCTGGCATCCCTGTGCATGCAGTGCTGCCATCTTCTGTTTCAGTCCGTTATTACACTCTTAAATCCTACTAATTCCTGCGTCTTTTGCGATCTTACAAAGCTTCAAACGACGTGTCGACTATTAAATTAGTCGTCGACGATTTTGATAGTCGACGTAATCGTGACTAGTCGACTAATCGTGGCAGCCCTATACAGCACCAACTGTGAAGTCAAGGCACTTTTTATTATATGGTAAAGACCCTATGATATTACAGAGAGAACTCCAACTATCAGAAAAACAAGCACTTAATTATAGTGGATAGAAAGAGTACTAAAAAAAGATTCTATAATTCAAACATGATTTTTTTTTTATTACAGGAAAAAAGAGTTCGAATTAAGTTTTCATCAAGTAGCTTTTACCAGAAAAATGCTTCAGTCAGTCCATAACTCACCAAATTCTTCTCTGACACAGAGCAATATGCTCCCAGCAAGATACGAATCACAGCCAGATGATTGTAGCGGGCCGCCACATGTAGGCAAGTATCACCTGCCTGCAAGAAATAATCACTGGTAAATAATTTTACAGCATTCACATTCCTCAGGTCAAAGTAGTAAATCTCCCCAAACAGTGTGGGAGATTTACTACCTTCACGCTCAAAGCAGATAACACACATAGCCTGGGACTCTGTGTGGGGGACCATGTTATCGATGCTGTCCATCACTTGAATGTTGCTGACAATATTCAAGTGACTGAACTTTTTTTTAAAATAAGAAAAAAAAGCTCATTTATTTTTGAAGCTCAAAAAATGAAGGTTTGGAAATGTATAACAATATTACAAATAATATATTATTAATAATAATATAACACAGAGTGCAGTGTGCAGGGCACACAGCACAGACACTAAAAATAATCCTATTATATATAATAATGTAACACATTAACACATTAAGATTAACTTAAGGCATCTATGAGTCATAAAGGGCATTACCATGCAATAAATGAATCAACTCTGGCCTTGCTGTTGTGACAATTCTTGCCTTCTCTGTACCTAACAAATCCAAATTGAAAACTCTGGGTCAACGACCCAGGAACCCTGACAGTACAAGATTTGCATACAAATTAAAAACACCAAACACCTCACAAACTGTCTTTCTGTTATGCTTCATGCAGTTGATATTAGGGTTCCACGGACTGCCAAATTTCACTTTGACCAGACCCTTGCCACTGCACATAACTTACATGGTTTTTGCTGTCAGGCCTGGATCCGCCCAATAACAGAACCTTGGCACTCTGAGCATGACCATTCTGACATGCAAGGTGGAGAGGTGTATTTCCTGCCTGCAAACAGAAAAAGAGAGAGTATGACATTTACTAGTGTTCCCTGGAGATACTTTTGTTGCAGTGACATATACCATATATTTATATATACCATATATTTATATGGTATATGTCAAGAAGTATTACAGTATAAAAATTGACTCACAGTCCTCAAGCATTCTCAGACTGGCTGTATTGACAAAATTTTAAATGACAAAGATAAAAACGAAAGACATTTTCCTAAAGGCCTAAAGCCTAGTTTTTAATTTCAATCATCAAGCATATATTTCACACTTTAAGATTTTCGTTACATTTGGTTAACTACAACATTACTGATTAGAACTTTCAGCTAATGTATTCAGTGCTGTGATCTCAGGTTAAGTCTAGGTTCACCTTGTTTTTGGTATAAACATTGGCTCCAGCTTTCACCAGCAATTTCACAGATTGAGTGAAGCCATGCCAGGACACCTCATGCAGAGCAGTATTGCCATCCTGACAGAAGACAAAAAGGCACATGAACAACAACCAGATTGATGTGTACAACTTTGTCAACTCAAATCGAAGAGAAGCTTAATTTTATCAAGTTTCAATTTAATTCACTTAAATTTTATTTATGCAGCACCAAATCACAACAACAGTCGCCCCTAAACAGTATAACAGTAGACCCCACAATAACATTCATAAGAAAGTCATGAACTCAGGTTGGTTATGAGGGAATTAGAAGGCCAGCACACCACAAAATTGTAGAACAACAGAAGCTGCATCAACATGCAGCTGTTTTTTCCAGTAGAGGGTCTAGTGATAAAAACTGTAAATGCAAGGCTTTAATTTGGAATTTAAAACCAAACTACACCTATCTTTTCATCATTTATAATTGAATACAGACACACCCAGCATATTGCCAAAAGTATTGGCTCATATGCCTTCATAAGCATATGAAGTCAGTTACATTACATTCTTAATTCAGAGGGTTGGACATGATACCGGCCACCTGTTGTTGCTATAACAGCGTTAACTCTTCTGGAAAGGCTTTCCACAAGGTTTAGGATTGTGTTCATGGGAAAATCTTGACCATTGTTTCAGAAGCAGGTGTGTGAGGTCAGACACTGATGCTGGACGCTAAGGCTGGGTCGCAGTCTCCGCTCTAATTCATCCCAAAGGTCAGGACTCTGTGCTGGCCAGTCAGATTCTTCCACACACAAATTCGTTCCTCCATGTCATTATGGACCTTGCTTTGTGCACTGGTGTGCAGTCACATTTAGGGTTAGCAAACAGAAGTTCAGTTCCTTTGAATTGTTAATCTGCCGGTCTATCAATTCAGTTTATTGCTTACACTTGCGCTTACATTACAATCAGCTGATTTCAGTTGATGTGTGGAAGGACGAAATAGCGGCACAGTCTACAGTGTGGATATGGGTATTGCTTTGGTAAAAAGTGCAAACTGCGTCTATAACAGAAGACTGCAGTCATAGAAACAACAATGATACTGCGCAGCACTTTCAAGTTCCCAGGCCTCATGTAGAGGACCCGAGTTTGAAGTTTGCCATTCAGACTGGAGAAGTGTAGATGGATGGTAACAAAGATAGAAAAGCTAGTCAGAACCAAAAGGATTGCACTACCAGAGGCAACACTGCAGACATTTAGGATAACTATAAGTACCTTGGAATCCCACAGCAACGGTGATAAGGCTACTAACAAAGCAGCAACCACCAAGTACCTGCACAGAGTAAGGCAAGTCCAGAGGAGTCAGCTGAACGAGAAGAACAACATCCAGGCAATCAACACCTACATGCTGCTAGCACACCGCTGCTGGGTTAATAAGGTGGCCAAAGAAGGAGATAGAAGCCACTGGCAAGAAATTTTCTTATCATGCATGGAGGGTTTTAGCCCAAGTCCAGCACCATTAGACTGTATGCTAAATGGAAAGAAAGAGGATTTTCCAAACCACTATTCAGAATGAAACAACAAAGATCCATTAGAAAGAGTACATTAGAAAGATGAACACAACTGATAACATGCATATTGACTATCTCAGGCAGCAGAAACACAAGAAAGAAAAGGAGCAAGAAGAGGAACCATCATGGAAGGACAGACTCCTGGACAGCATGTACCAGCAATAGATAAAAGAAGTGGCTGATATTGGAGGTCTCTTCTGCCAAAAAAAAGTTCTTTCTTCCCACCATTGTTAAAACTTGCTTTGTGGGGGAATTTCAGATTTCTGGAATTACTATATAAAACATCTTGAGGTGACTGTTGTTGTGAATTGCAATTATACATAAAAAATGTACTAAATGGAATTCATTCTGTATCAGATCAAACTAAAGAGTCTGAAAGTAGGAAGCAAAAAAGTAATTTAACAGTAAATATGAAGACAGTCAACTTTTTTTACATACTGCTTTGCAGCTTGTCGATATTAAAATACTAAACTCATGACTACAAACAGTTTAAAAATTATATAAATATTTTTAAACATCTAGGAAAAAGAACAATTCCACTGTATATTCGTATATTCAGTCTCCAAATTTTGACGATTTAAGTTTATGACTTGATGTGCTTTCAGTCACCACAGGATTTTGTAGTTGCATAGAAAAACCAAAAGCAAAAAAAGTCCAGTTGTAAAGAGGTTCAGAGAAAGCGGTTTATTAAATATGAATCTGAAATTATAGTAAATTATCATACCTTGTCCTGTCTGTCCAGTGCGCAGCTTTCCTGGATCAGAGCATTGATAATGTCACTGTTTCCCACCACTGCTGCTCTATGCAACGCTGTCTGTTCCCCCTTTCAACAGAAATATAAAGACACAGAACTGAATACTAACACATGGTAACAACACAACACTGAGAAACAAGACAATCACACTTTTGATCAACTGCAAAGTGTTTGAAAATCTTGTGACACAAATTGCAATTCTTACAATGATTCACACACCTCATTCAAATCTATTGTTTGAATTTTGTTCAAAGCAATAGGAACTCATATCATTTTAAAGTGGCAAAACAAGATCATCAAAGTTGAAAAATTAACATGCAACCCAGACCCATGAGGGAGGGAGGGATGGATGGCGAGATGGATGAATGGACGGTCAGTCCATTCATTGTCATCCGTCGATGGATGAAAAGCACAACGCATCATCTATGAACACCATGCAACTGAAATGGAAGACATACCCCATTCCATCAGCTCTGCTTGTTTTACCTTGGGCATGCAATTGGTTTATTGAGGGACTGTGCCCGCTATACCATGAGGACTCTACGCGCCTATTACGGAGCCTTCAGTCATTGCCTACCTCCATATGTGTACCTATTGCATTGGGCACTATTGCTACATGCTATGTGGGGTTTGAAGACAAAACAGCTAGCAAAAACCCGGGACCCACGAGCTCCTCCTCATTTTCAGGTATCTGGCACTGCTTAGCAATTTTGTTACTCCAACAGGACTTGATTCACAACTTTTACAGTTACGAAATATTTATGTCGATATATATTTATATATATTTATATTTATACACTACTAGTCAAAAGTTTGGAAACACCTTCATTTAATGGTTTTTCTTTATTTTTACCACTTTCTACATTGTAGATACATACTGAAGGCATCAAATATATGAAACAAGATATATGGAATTAACTCTCATCACTCAAGCTCCATTCAAGCCACCTCATCTCATCTCCAGCACCAGTGTCTAGGCGCCAGGGGGTCCTGCTCTAATCCCTTTCACAGCTGGGGTTCCGTTCTGACAAGACGGGCCAACAGAGTCTAACCGCCAAACATTTATCTATATTTTGTTCATCAATAAATCATGTTCATTCTTTCTAATGATCTGTCATTATTGAACTGAAGGCCAGTCCATCCAGAAAATTGCTAAAACTTTCAATGTGTTCCGAAGTGCAGTCGCAAAAACCATCTTGCATTATGATGAAACTGGCTAACATTAGGACCGCCCCAGGAAAGGAAGACCAAGAGTCACTTTTGATGCTGAGGATAAATTCATTGGCCAAGCAGGACTCCCCTGCAGTCTACCTGGCCACATCATTTCCCGGACGTAGAGGATACTGGGGGCACCAATGTCGGGCCAACCCACAGTAAGCACAAAGGCCTTCACGCAAGCATATCTTGCTCTCCTCTTTGGATAGCCTGCCCAGCTGCAAAGGCTCCTCGGTGGAAAAATTGCTGGTATTAGCAGCTACTCCTTCAGAGGAGGGGGGAGGCGGTGCAGGAGTATCTCTCTGAGACTGGAAGGGTTTAAAGACCCGAGGAGTGTGACGAGGTGGTGACATAACTCGTTGGTCAATTTTCAATGCGAGATCTACAGTCTCGTCCAGAGTATTGGGAGCCTCACGTCCTGCTATCTCATCTCAGATGTAATCGGCCAATCCCTCCATAAAAAATGACCACAGAGCAGCCTGGTTTCCATAGCAACCCGAGTGGCATCAGTTTAACTTAGCAGCCAAAGTATGGAACTCTGAGACAAAATGACACACTGATTGATTACCCTGACATAAATTAAGTAGATGAGACCCCACCTCTACTTCACTACAACGGGGACCCTCCACGAACAGGGCATAATCATTGCAAGCTGGAGACTTGCCATTGTTGCCCTTCAGGTCTCTGGCACTGCAGTTGTGCTTGCAGTGATTATTTATGGGCTGTTGTCCTTAATTTGAACTACTGCATGTACTGCATATTTGTCTCTGTGTTGCAGCAAACTCTGCACAACTTCATGTACTCAGTTTTGCACAAGAGAGGTCACAATGTAACTGAATCCCAGCCCAAACTCTTTGTCCAAGGTTTTTGGCAGAATTCTGCCTATTAATTTTCCCGGCCTCCAAGAGCAAACCCAAGGGATAAGCAAAGTAAGAGCCAGCTTAAGGCCTCCATCACCAGTGGAATGGGCAATGCACATACAAAGAGTAGATTGAAACAATGTTGCAAAAAAGCACATATATTTCAAGGGCAGACAAAAGAAAGGAAAACTGAGGAAAGGAAGAAAAACAGCAAGTTGAAGGTACAATTCCTTGAGTTATGAAATTCCCTGTCTGAACATCCTTGACATTTTGAGCCAGCTGGTTAAGGGTAAATGAGCAAATTAGCTAGCTACTTAACAACTAGAGATATTTCAGTTTAAACTTGTAGGTTATAAAAATAAAACGGCAGCACGGCAGTAAAACGCAGCAGCCACTCCGGGTTGCTATGGAAACCAGGCCTCCAGTTCTGCCTGCAACGGTGACACCTTCCTACCAGATGTGCTAACAACTTCTATGTACGGTTTGATGCTCAGAATGACGTGTTGGCGAGGAAGTCTACCCCCTCCTCACAACGACCAGATTCTGTATGTAACCTCGGCTGATGTGAGAAAAACTCTTCAAAGAGTTAACCTACAGAAGACTGCTGCTCCAGATAAAATCCCTGGGAGAGTGCTCAGAGAATGTGCAGACCAACTGACAGATGTCCTCACTGATATCTTCAACCTCTTCCTGAGCACTGCTGTCATCTCAATGTGCCTCAAGGCCACCCCCATCGTTCCTGTGCCAAAAAAGTACCCAGTGTCCTGCCTCACTGACTATCGAAGCAGGCTCGTCATGAGGGACAATAAGACCCTGCTGCCACCCACACTGGACCCACTGCAGCTTATCTATTGCCCCAACCGGTCAACAGATGACACCATTGCCACCACCCTACAACTTGCCCTCACCTACGTGGAAGATAAAGACACATATGTGCGAATGCTGTTCATAGACTTCAGTTCAGCATTCAACACAATAATTCCTCAGCACCTAATTGGAAAACTGAGCCTGCTGGGTCTGAACACCTCCCTCTGCAACTGGATCCTGGTCTTTCTGATGGAGAGACCTCAGACAGTCCGGATCAGTAACAGCATCTCCAACACCACCACACTGAGCACTGGACCCCCTCATAGCTGTGTACTCAGCCCAATGCTGTTCACTCTGCTAACTCACGACAGTGCAGCAATGCACAGTTTGAACCAGATCGCCGATGACCCGACTGTGGTGTGTCTCATCATCAAGAACGATGAGTCAGCATAAAGAGAGGAGGTGCAACAGCTAACGGACTGGTTTAGCATCATCAACCTGTCTTTCAACATGGACAAAATAAAAGAGATGGTTGTGGGTAGTTTAGCTCAGTGCGTTGAGCGGGTGACCACATGCCATACGGCTAAGAGTGGCTGGCTTGGGTTTGAATCCGACCACATGTCTTCCCCTCTCTCTCTCTCTCCCTCTGCGTTCCTGCTCTTAGTTCATTGTGTCTGTCAATAAAGGTGAAAAAGGCCAAAAAATAAAGAGATGGTTGTTGAGATCACTGTCCACTTTACAATGATGGATCCTCTGTGGAAATCGTCAAGAGCACCAAATTCCTTGGTGTTCACCTGGCGGAGAACCTCTCCTGGTCCCTTAACAGTGTCTCTGCTTCCTGCAGAAGCTGCAAAAACCTCTCTCTCCTACCTTCTACAGAGGGACTATTGAGAGCATCCTGAGCAGCTGCATCACTATCTCGTATGGTAACTCCACCACATCAGATCACAATACCCGGATAGTGAGAACTCCTAGACGATCATTGGAGCCTCCATTACAGACACCTATCGCACCTGGAAAGCCACAAGCATTGTGGAGGACCCCCACATACCCTTCACACACACTCTTCACCCTGTTGCCTTCGGGCAAGAGGTACCGGAGCATTCACTGCAAGACTGCGAAACAGTTCCTTCCCCCCAAGCCATCAGACTCCTGAACACTCAGTGACTGGGCTGACACACACACACACACACATATACCTTCATACATGTCACTACCTCAAGCACTTATCTGCACAATCTCATACACAAACACATGTACACCTTTATACATCAAGTTACTTTTTGCACAATGCTCAGTCTTTTTGCACAACCCACGTCACTGGTGCACTTTTCTATTGCACTATTGTGTCTGCACTGTCTTGTGTCTGTATTGTTCTGTTCTGTCTGGTGTTGTGGTCTTTGTTTTGTTATTTTACAATTTTTGCACACTTGCACTTTATGCGTTGATTGTCTGTTATATGTAGCACCATGGTCTTGGAGGAATGCTGTTTCATTTCACTGTGTACTGTACAACTGCACATGGTTGAAATGACCATAAAGCCACTTGACTTGACTTGAGATAACTTAACTTATTTAGATGTATTTGGTATTGTGTTGTTTGTTGTACCCATTGTTCATTAGGCTCTAAAATATATTTTCCCGTCAGAATCTATAATTAAATTATCTAAATAATTTATTAAATGAAAAAACTCAACTTAATCTTAAAGACTTATAACTAATACATTTCAAGATACGACTTCTTTTTCTGTTGTTGCAGGGATCAAAATTTTCCCTGAGGATTAAAATCTTCCCTGCGCTATCAAAATTGTATTGTGTATGTTCCTGGGTATCAGTATCAAGTTTAAAATTCTAACCCTGAAATTTGAACAACCCTAGTTCTAACTAATTGTTTTCTTTTTTTAGGGGGTGTCTTTTTGTGTGCTTTTTTTTTTAAATATTGGAGCAGAGGGTGGGAAGACACAGCTAAAGTCCACAGGTTGGACTTGAACCAGGGACACTAGCTCTGTAGTATATGGGTGCCTGTTAACCAACTGAGCTAAACCAGCACTCTAGGTCCTACTAATGTTTACATTTCTGAATATTCCAAAGGGTAATGAGTTATTCCTGACTACGTCAGTAATGGTTTTAATATGGTGCAGTTATAGCAACTACAGATAATGTTGTTTAGTCACAGTTTGCCCACTGTGGTTCATGTGATGAAATAAAAGTAGTTAAGTCCCAAGAAAAGTTTCCACAGTTAAGATCAGCTGTAAATGGAATGCTGGCCATAGAGAAGATTAGCAGTGAGTGACATGAGAGTAGTAGTAGTTTGACATGAGAGTACAAAAAGAAAAAAAAAAGAGTAATGACTTCCATGAGATAAAGAACACGAGGGACAGGCAAAGAAGAGGGTAAATCCAAGCTAGAACGAAAATAAGCTGAGCAGTGGTTGAGTAGTAGCAGTGTTCAGGGAAAGATGGGGGGGTACAGATTTTTGTTGAATCAGTAGGACCAGATTTGGCTAACCTCTTTCAATTTCCCTGATCCTCCATGCTCTTTCTTAGCCTTTCTCCAATGGCTTCTCCCTTCTTCCTCATCGTCCTTTTCCTTCTTTCTCAGTCTGCATCTCTTGCTCCCCCCAGTGTTGGAGGCTGTACTGCAACCTGCTGCAGAGCTCATTGACCACAGAGAGTGAATTTGGCAATACCAGAGATCTGGGTTATCACTGTCTGTGGGGAAGATGGACTTGCATGCTGAAGGAAGACCCATGAGTGGGCAGACCAGAGAGTCCCATTCAAGGCCACTGGGGGCCATCAAACTACAGTTATGTTTGTGTAAAAAGCTGAATTAAAAAAATGATTGAGAAGCAAAAAGAGAAGCAGCTATTGGTGACGACATGCTTAGGACTGCGGTAAGAACTGGAACTGGACAGAAAGATGACAGACTTGAATCTACTCACATCGTCTTGGATGTCCAGGTTGCAGCCAGCTTTGAGCAGGACACGAACAACCTCAATATGGCCTTTGTAGGCAGCCAAGTGTAAGGGACTTCTGCCATACTATGGACATAAAACAAACAGTAAGACAACATCAGAGTGCACACAAGATTATCACTGGAGAGTAAGCCAGTCAACTGTAAAAACTCACTTCTCCTGTCCAACTCACAGACTCATTGTCGACTATATCAATGTACTGTCGATCTGTGGCACTGGCACCCCAACAAAAGAAGTCTGGATCGGCTCTCTGTATAAAAAAATCCTAATCTCTGATCCTGACATTATTATTCAGTAGGCAGTGTAGAGTTTAGGTGGAGCCAATGGGTGAGGGGACCTGCCCAGATCTGATTACCTCTCTCCTCCGAGTGTCTACCCACTGCCTCTGATAAAAGCCGGGCCCCCCAAGTAGCCTTGCAGTCCCAGAATTCATGAGCCACACCCGTTAAAGGAAGCTCCCCTCTAGATCCCTTGAAGTCCCAAGAGTCTGTTACTTTTAGAGGCTGGAGCAGTAAGAGATCTTTATACTTATGTCCACAACTTTGACTTTTTTAATGTTCAATATTTTATTAAAGCAATTTAGCAGGAGCAAAGCAGACTTAAATAATAATAAAAACAAAGCAATAATCAAATTATTTGAGTTATACTTTTCTATTTAATGCACTCTGACACAATGATGATTTTTTTCTAATTTTTGGGAGGAGAGAGGTTGAGAAGAGACAAGTACATCCAGACCTGAAGATGCACTTATCTCTGTTTTCGGTGTTGATAATAACAGTCCAACAGGAAACCAGAACCCTTGGAAATTCAACCCCCCATTGAATAAATTGGAAATCCAAATTTTCCCAATGTTATAATCCACAGGAAAATAGCAGTTGTAATCTAGCAGGAAAACAATGGAAATCCTAGTGTTGTTTAGATTTATAATCTAACACAGCAAAAATGAACAAAGAAAAAGCCAAAAAACACAAAATAGGTTTTTAAGTTCAGAGTTTGGGCAGCGGTTGATTCCTCCGCTGTCTCTGCTGGAATTTCAACTGTAAACTCCAAGATCCAAGAGTTCAAAGTTTGTCTTCTGAACTGAAGACAAACACTCTGAAGACAAAGAGTGTGAGTGAGAGGCCTGTTATTAAAATCCATCCATCCTCTCCTGCTTATCCTTATCAGGGTCGCAGGAGCCTATCCCAGCTACCAAATGGCAAGACAGATGGATAGATTGCTACTCTGTTGCAGGGCTAACACAGAGAGACAGGGAATAAGCCAGAGAAACCGAAGAGAACACACGCAAACTCCACACAGAAAGGCCCCAGCTAGATGGTGGAGTCAGACTTGCACCTTCTTGCTGTGAGGCAACAGTGCTATTCGTTATATAGTTTAAACTTATACCTGATTATATTCTGACCAGTATTAAGCAGTTAAGCATGGTTAACGGTCTACGTAACCACACATAAATTATAGCCCCTTTTCCATTAGTACCTACTCGGCCGGGGCTCAAGCAATCCAAGCAGGTAATAAATGTGACGTTGTCAGATTGCACGCCACTGACTGGCTGGTCAGTGTCTCGTTCAAAAAATCAAAACCACAATTTTTGAAACTGGCAATGAGGGAAATGGCTCCAAAAAAAAACTGCTGTGTTCCCTGGAGTCTGACGAAAAGCCACAGCCCAAGTAGCAGGTATACCGTCACCTTGATGTCCACCTTTGGTGTAGCGTTTGTGTCGTATATTAATTACGTCACAGGACGTGCAGATGTGTTGCTATGACGACAAGCACACACGGGGTAGTACTGGGTTGTAATGGAAAACCAGTTGAGCTGAGTCGAGTCGTGTTGATCTGTGGCTAGTCGATCCGGGTGGGTACTAATGGAAAAGGGGCTTATGATTCTGTTACAACAACAATAGCAATTACAACACACTTAATACCATTTCTCTTAGACTCTCAGAATCACGTATAACGATAGGTTGGAGACACAGTGCCTCTCCCTTAGAGATAGGGTGATGAATTCAGCCATCCGGGAAATGCTCAGAGTAGAGCCGCTGCTCCTCCACATCAAAAGGACCCAGTTGAGGTGGTTCCAGCATCTGACAAGGATGCCTCCTGGGCGCCTCCTCAGTGAGGTGTTCCCAGCATGTCCCACTGGGAAGAGGCCCCGGGGCAGACCCAGGACACATTGGAGAGATCGCATGTCTCGGCCGGGTTGGAAACGCCTTGGTGTTCTCCCAGACAAGCTGGAGGAGGTGGCAGGGGAGAGCGAGGTCTCCCTGGCCACCCCTTCCACACATGAATGTTTGGTTCAGTTACTACCAGAGCCATAATTATCTTGGCCTGCCAGTACCTCTTAGCTGCCTCCGGAGTCCCACAAGCCAACCAACCCTAATAGGAGTCCTTATTGGCTCATTTCAACTCAGGTGTAAACACACTCTTAAACCATGAGGAAAGCCTTCCCAGAAGATTTGAAGCTGTTATAGGGAAGAGGGTAGGCCAATATGTGAAAGCAGATGAGTGAATACTTTTGGCAATATCGTGAACATTCTTGTAGACATTACACAGTTTTGAATATAGATATAATGAAGGCAATGTGGGATAACACTTTGATGTTAACCTTACCATTTTCCAATAACAGCAAGCTAACACTGATGTTAGTTCAATGACTAATCCTGAAAATTTCAGCATGTAGCAGCAGCTCAGTCAAACCATATATTAACCTTCACGGGCAACTGTATAATGTCTGTAATTGATAAATCTGTTTTCTAGCGGAGGGGAGACGAGTTACCCTGTTTATTTAGAGTAAGAAATGCATACTTTATTTGGAAAAGCAGTGTGGACTCAGCTTTCGACCCAAGACATGTATAAAGAATGAAGCACAGCCCTGAGGAAGCTGTGTCAGTGGAATCCATCTGGCTCTACAGCAGCTCAGCTGTGATACTGTTAAACATCTGGATGCCTGCAGCTCAGTGCCAACTTCAAGTAGAGCATGTTCATTATGTTTAATTGAAACATGCAAACAGCGTTTTCTTAAATGCAAAAATATATAAATAATCTCAAGTATAGTCAAATGTCAACTACATAATCTAAACTAAGGCATAAAAATTTACCTTCAGTCTATCTTTTTGGAAGGCTTTCTGATGTTATAGCGGACATGTTTTTGTGCTGAAAACAGATGTTATGATCATGTACACATTACTTAATATTAATATTAATTCAGTGTCTAACCTAACAACCCTCAGGTCAGTGGCTCAGAGTTTAATGGCCCATGTACATTTTACATGTACATGGACCAAGTACACCTTATCCACCCTTTAGACTCACCCCTGTTTGCTGCAGGTATCACTTCCATATACAATAGAATAGCTGCTGTCAGCCTTCAGCAAGCTGTATAATTTACCAAGTCTAGTATCAGACTAAGTTAACAGGTCATCTGCATCTGCTTTAATACAACTTCTGGAGGCTTACTGCAGATTATTGAATAATCAGGCCACATTCTATCTTAATGACCTTATAGTATCATATCACCACATTAGAGCACTTCGCTCTCGGACTGCGGGCTTACATGTGGTTCCTAGAGTATTTATGAGCAGAATGGGAGGCAGAGAGCCTTCAGTTTTCAGGTCCCTCTTCTGTGGAACCAGCTTCAAATCTGGATTCATGAGACAGTTTTAAGCCTAGTTTTGAAAGTAGAGACAGTGTCTTTCCTTTTTGATAAGCATATAGTTAGGGCTGGAATCGGTGACCTGATTCCTCCCTTAGTTATGCTGTAATATGTGTAGATTTGCTGGGGGATTATCATGACGCACTGAGTATTTCTTCTTCAGTCACCTTTCTCGCTCACTATTTGTTAATAGACCTCTCTGAATTGAATCATACTTTTTATTAATCTCTCTCACTCTGCCACAGCATGTCTTTTGTCCTGTCTTTCTCCCCTCACCCCAACCAGTTGCGGCAGATGCCGCCCCTCCCTGAGCCTGGTTCTGTTCTAGGTTTCTTCCTGTTAAAAGGGAGTTTTTCCTTCTTACTGTCACCAAAGTGCTTGTCATAGTGGGTCATATGATTGTTGGGTTCTATTATCATTGCGTTGTTGTATTATAGGGTCTACCTTACAACATAAAGTGAGTTGAGGCGACTGTTATTGTGATTTGGCACTGTATAAATACAACTGAACTGAATTGAATTATTCGCTGTATAAAATAAACAGGAGAAGCTACAAAGTTTTCTTTTCTTCTCGTTGGAGTTTTTGATCAGGTGTTTTGATGAAAGACTCCCGATAGCTTTTTCCCAGTAAAGGTTTTATTGGTGATTACAGGAACAAGTGCTGCTGTATTGGATGCTAGAAACATGTTTTCACTCACTCAATTTGAGCTAACCATCTTGGTAACAGCTCTGCCTCTTTACTCTCTATGGTTTGTAAACAGACTCCAGCTCCATGTTACACTATTTCAACGTCATCAGCACTGCTGCCATTGTGTTTTCAGTGTTTTTGTTTTGTGTTTGGTTGCGTGGGCTTAACATTGTCAGACTTTGTATTCACTTGCTGCTCCTAAATATTTGTATTGCAGGTCTGTTTTTAGGTGCAAATGTAGGTGAAACGTTTAACAAATCGATGCACTAAAGAGCTGTGTGTTAAACGATGCATCAAAGTGAAACATTTGTGTCCAAAATTTTTTTACATCAAAATATTCTAATTACTCGATGAATCGTTGTAGCCCTACCCAAGACAGAACTTGTTCATCTCATTTTTTCTAGCAACCACCATGAGTACTTGGTGCTTTGTATTTTCTCAGTCCCAAAGGAATACCATGATCTCCATCTGGTGTTCAGTAAGGACAAAGCTCTGTCTCTGCCTCCACACAGCCCATTTGTGCCATTGACCTTCTACCAGGATTCACACTACCCACCAGCAGTTTATACAACCTCTCTCAGCCAAAAAAGAGAGGCCATGGAAAAATACACGGAAATGCTTAGCAGCAAGAATCATCCGGCCATCTTCTTCTCTGGTTACTGTTAGGGGTTTTTTTTAATTGCCAAACCAAAAAACATGACACTGATGCCTTTTTTCCATTTGTACCTACTTGGCTCAACTTAGCCTGACTCAACTTGTTTCGACTGGGTTTTTAGGGTTTTCCATTAAGGGGTGCCACTTGGTACCAGGTACTTTTTTTTAGCACCTGTTCTGATAGGTTCCAAGTGATTTGAGTCCATCCAAAAATGTGACATCAACAGACTCCATGCCATAAATTGGCCAGTCAATAGCGTTACTCGATGATTCATGAGTGTGATTCCTATATAGAAATCAAATACCACCATTTTTGAAACCCGACAGTGAAGGAAATGGCTGCACAAAATCCAAGATCGTGGTCCCCAAGTCTAACAACGAGCCATAAACTTAGCAGAAGGTATACCATCTCAGCTCGAGTCGAGTCGAGCCGAGTAGGTACTAGTGTAAAATAAGCTTAAGACCTTGTATATTACCATGGAGTTAATCAGAGCAGATCACCATTAAAAATAAATACCCACTCCCTCTCATCAGCTCAGCATTCAAACCACTACACAGAGCCAACATTTTCATAAAACTGGACTTGTCTACCACCTGGTTAGACTAACAGAATGATGGGTGGAAAACAGTTTTTAACACTCCCCTAGGACAGTTTGGGTATTTATTGATGTCTTTTGGTTTGACTAACATGCCTTTTAAAAACCATGTGTTAAGCTATTTCTTGGACATCTTTGCTTTCATATACCTTGACAATATTTAGGTCTTGTTCAAATCTCTCAGTAAACACTGCTGTCATATAAACCAAGTCCCCCAAATGTCCTGGAGTATTGACTGTACATGAAAACTGAAAAGTGAGAATTTCATGTTTAACCTTTTAGGAATATGTGTTTAAGGGATGCAGGTGAAGACAGACCTGGAGAAGACCAAGGCTGTAGATGAGTGGCCTGTACCCAGAAGTAACTTCAGCACTTCTTAGGTGTGTCAGCTTTTACTGAAGAGCCCTCCATAACTTCACTCAGATAGATACTCCACTCACCAAACTCATCTCTCCCAAAGTTGCCATCTCTCAGTCCACAGAAATTGACATTGCCTTCCGTCAACTTAAGGAGCTTTTCACACCAGCACCCATCCTGGTCTAACCCAACCCCAAACTTTAGTTCATTGTGGAGTTAAATGCTTCTAGATAGCGTATGGTCACAACTCACTAATGTCATCTGATACAGAACTCTTCCCATTTGAGATATCCTTAGCTTACCAGCATTCATTAGTCCCAGCTCAGGAAAAGGATTTGGTCACACCATCTGTGCAGCAGCCCCTGCACAGATGCCAATGGATTTGAAAACATAACTGAATCTCCAGCTCCCTGTTACCATCCAAGGTCTGAAAGTTTGGTTGTCTGCAAGTTACACTGGCCACTATGTGATCAACTCTGTTACCAGCCCCACTACTGTCTGAGTAAAACATTCTGCTTGCCTTAGAATACATCCCACCTTTCATGTTTCCCAAATTGAACCATTTCTTTCAAGCTCCTTGTTATACCTTAACAAAAGGATTGAACATTTTTTGTCAGTTAGTTTTCAAGCTGAAGTACTTGAGGCTGACAAAAATATTTGTTTTACAGGTTTTTGCAAAACAAATGCTTCTGCAAAAAAAAGAATCCTTGGAAAAAATTTTAAATTCAACCTGATGAACAAACTAGAGGAAATTCCAGGCTTGCACCATTTGTAAACATGAGGATGACAGTTTGACTTATAGCTGTCAAGACAAATTGCTCTGTAGACTGATCAAATTGTCATCCAGGTGACCCTGCAATTCTCAGCCCCCAGTGGTAAGTTTAGGTGTAGGTTCAATTTTAAAAATTATCCTATTATTTGGTAAGTTAGGTTTGATCCCTGGTTCTTTGAATTTGCATGTCAAATTTCTTTTAAATGTTTGTGTGCGACAGAAAGCACTTAAAGGCATAGAATAAAGTACACTGTCAGTGTGTCAGAGTACAATAGTGAAAGTAGTATTTAAGTACACTACCAGTCAAAAGTTTGAACACACTTTCGCATTTAATGGTTTTTCTTTATTTTTACTACTTTCTACATTGTAGATACAAACTGAAGACATCGAATATATGAAGCAAGATATATGGAATTATGTAGAAAAGAAAACATTGATAAATAACTCTAAATATTTCTTATATTTTTAGATTCCTCAAAGTACTCTTGGGTTCAAAATAGTCAGTGTCCGTTCACCCTCTGTTCATCCACTCCTTATAATAAACCTTCACCAGTCTTCACCTACCTGCGAGTCCTGCGTTTGGGTTCCTTCTTCCTCGCCTCCACACAAAACCTGACAGAATGACACGACCCCGCGTTGTGGACCCAGCGGACTCGGAACCTTTTGAGCGGCAGGAGGCTGCGCTCCTTCGCTGGACGGAGGAGCTCAGGGGGAAACAGCGGCTCTTCGCTGAGAGAGAGCACGTCTTTGAGGGGACTCGTCTGGCTCTGGGCGGGCCTCGGAGATGCCACGGTTCTCCACCTGCTGCCTCACCTGCATCGGAGCATTCGCCGCGGAGAGTGGGCGTCACAGGCCAAGCTTCGGCTGCTCGCTCTCCCGCCGCTCCGCTCCTCGCTCGCCCGCCAGCCGTTTCACTCACCGGCTCTTCCACTTCGCCACAGCACAGCGGCTATGCCTCCCACCTCGGCTCAACGGAGGCTCCCGTGCCAGAGGCTCAGCTGTTCACCCTGCCCGCTTCCTCTTCCCGGAGAAAGCGGCGCACATGCCGTCATAAATTGGACTATTCTCAGCAACTCCCGGTGGTGAGTTCCAGTGACTGTTTTCCACACCCTTCATCCAATCGTCCACTCAAAACGCATAACGGAATCATTTCTGATTCATGGGGAACTTCCCTCCTAGAGGATGAAGTGGACTGGGAGGATTTTTTCTGCTCTGCTCCCCCAAAGACTGTAAATAGTGGTGGCAGAAGGACCAGAATAAAACCCGATAGACCAGTCAGTATCACTCACCCAGTCATTATTTCCACTCCCATCAGTCAGCCTACACCCACACCCGCTCCTGTTTCTCGGGTGGGGGTGACTGGTGTCCAGCTACCTCCCATGCTTGTCCCAGCACCTAGGCTGAGGGCAGCCCGAATCCAACCTGACCATCCCAGAGGCCCAGCCGAAGCTCTCCATCCAGTGCCCTCATGCTCTGGAGGCTCGGAAGAGCTAGCCTGCTTACCAATCAGTCCACCACTTCATCCACCGCCTGATCCAGCCTTTCACGCACTAGCTCTATCCCTGGTTAGGCTAGCTGAGGTGTCCCCTGCTCAGGCACCAGCTTTATTAGCCCAGGCTGTAGCTTTATCTCCCTCACTAGCTCAGTCTATAGCTCAGCCATCAGCCACACCAATCTCAGCTCCATCGTCAGCTTCGCCTACCTCTGTTCATCCCTTGGCATCCCCACTCCAGTCAGTTCCCTCGCCTGCTGTCCAGCCTGCTCCAGTCCAGTCAGTCCAGCCTGTTCCAGTCCAGTCAGTCCAGCCTGCTCCAGTCCAGTCAGTCCAGCCTGCTCCAGTCCAGTCAGTCCAGCCTGCTCCTATCCTCCAGTCCCCTGTAGTTCAGTCTCCTCCTGTCCTCCAGTCCCCTGTAGCTCAGTCTCCTCCTGTCCTCCAGTCCCCTGTAGCTCAGTCTCCTCCTGTCCTCCAGTCCTCTATAGCTCAGTCTCCTCCTGTCCTCCAGTCCTCTATAGCTCAGTCTCCTGTCCTCCAGTCTCGTCCTCTCCAGTCTTTTCCTGTTCCCCAGTCGCCCGTCCTCCAACCTGTCCAGTCTGTCGTCCAGTCAGTTCAGTCCGTCGCCCAGCCTTCTGTAGTCCAGTCACTCATTCACCATCCTGTTCAGTTCCTGGACCTGCAGCCACAGCATCCAGAGCCAGCTGTGAGCTCTCCCGCTCCTCAGCCAGGGGTTTCCGCACCCGCTGGCCCGGCCGCTCCTCAGTCTCCGCCGGCTCCCACGCCGCCTCCCACGCCGCCTCCTGCAGCCGCTCCTCAGTCTCCGCCGGCTCCCACGCTGCCTCCTGCAGCCGCTCCTCAGTCTCCGCCGCCTCCCACGCCGCCTCCTGCAGCCGCTCCTCAGCCATCTTCTCCTCGTCGCCGGCGTGGTCGACCACGGGACCAGGTCAGCGGCGGCCGCCGCCTTCCTCGCGGCCGCCCACCGGACCTGCTCAGCGGCGGCCGCCGCCTTCCTCGCGGCCGCCCACCGGACCTGCTCACGGCCGCCGCCGCCTTCCTCGCGGCCGCCCACCGGACCTGCTCAGCGGCCGCCGCCGCCTTCCTCGCAGCCGCCCACCGGACCTGCTCAGCGGCCGCCCCCGCCTTCCTCGCGGCCGCCCACCGGACTGCTCAGCGGCCGCCGCCGCCTTCCTCGCGGCTGCCCACCAGATCGCCTCCAGCGTCACAGCCGGCCACGTGGCTGCCCACCGGAACCTTCTCGTCTCGGCCGCCGGCCACGTGGCCACCCACCTGAACTGCCCGCCCTGGGCCCCTCCGCCCGCCCTGTTCTGTTTTTCTTTCTTTTGGCCGTTGGGTGCCGGCCTTTGAAGGGGGTGGTACTGTCAGGTTTCCTGGGTCGCTGACCCAGTGATTCAGTTCTGTTCATGTTCAGTTTAGTTTGCCACTTTAATGTTCTCACTTCCTGTTTGTCCCATGTCAGCTTGTGTCATTAGTCAGATTATGTTCAGCCCTGTACTCACCCGTTTCCAATCATTGTCATCATTCAACCTGTGTATTTAAGCTCCTCGGTTTCACCAGTTCTTTGTCGTGTCATTGATGTTCTCGTGATGTTATGTTGTCGTTCCCGTTAGTGTTCTCCCAGTTCAGTCAGCCATTCAGTTATCCAGCCAGTCAGTGTCCGTTCACCCTCTGTTCATCCACTCCTTATAATAAACCTTCACCATTCTTCACCTACCTGCGAGTCCTGCGTTTGGGTTCCTTCTTCCTCACCTCCACACAAAACCTGACAGATGTAGTCGCCTGAAATGGTCTTCACGTAACAGGTGTGCCTTGTCAGGGTTCATTGGTGGAATTTTTTGCCTTCTTAATGGGGTTGGGGCCATCAGTTGTATTGTGCAAAAGTCAGATTGGTACATAGTTGACAGCCATATTTGACAACTGTTAAAAATTCATATCATGCCAAGAACCAATCAGCTAAGTAAAAAGAAATAACAGTACATCATTACTTTAAGAACAGAAGGTCAGTCAGTCTGTACAATTGATATAACTTGAATGTATCCACAAGCGCAGTCGCAAAAATCATCAAGGGCTATGATGAAACTGGCTCACACGAGGACCGCCCTAGGAAAGGAAGACCAAGAGTCACCTCTGCTGCTGAGGATAAATTCATCTGAGTCACCAGCCTCAGAAATCGCAAGTTAACAGCACCTCAGATTAGAGCCCAGAGAAATGCCACACAGAGTTCCAGTAGCGGACACATCTCTACATCAACTGTTCAGAGGAGACCACGTGAATCAGGCCTTTATGGTGAAATAGCTGCTAAGAAACCACTACTAAGGAAAAGCAACAAGCAGAAGAGATTTTTTTGGTCCAAGAGACATGAGAAATGGACATTAGACCAATGGAAATCTGTGCTTTGGACTCATGAGTCAGAATTTGAGATCTTTGGTTCTACCCGCGTGTCTTTGTGTGACCCAGAAAAGGGGAACGGATGGTCTCTACGTGCATGGTTCCCACAGTGAAGCATGGAGGAGGAAGTGTCATGGAAACTGTTGCAGATTTATTCAAAACTGAAGGCACACTAACCAGCATGGCTACGACAGCATCCTGCAGCAACATGCCATCCCATCCAGTTGGACCATCATTTATTTTTCAACAGGACAATGAGCCCAAACACACCTCCAGGTTGTGTAAGGGCTATTTGACCAAGAAGGAGAGTGATTGAGTGCTGCCCCAGATGGCCTGGCTTCCACAGTCTCCAGACCTAAAACCAATCAAGACGGTTTGGGATGAGATTGACCGCAGAATGAAGGCAAAAGGGCCAACAAGTGCTCAGCGTCTCTGGAAACTCCTCCAAGACTGTTGGAAAACCATTTCAAAGCAAAGGGTTGCTATTTTGAAGAATCAAAAATATAAAACATGTTTTGAGTTATTTCACACTTTTTTTGTTTACTACATAACCGCGACTGTGGCTCAGGGGATTGGGAAGCTCATCTGTAACCGGAAGGTTGCCAGTTCGATCCCCCTGCTCTCTCTGTCCTGGTCGTTGTGTCCTTGGGCAAGACACTTTACCCTACCACCTACTGGTGTTGGCCAGAGGGGCCGATGGCGCGATATGGTAGCCTCGCTTCTGTCAGTCTGCCCCAGGTTTGCCTCCACCAGTGTGTGAATGTGAGAGTGAATGAATAGTGGAATTGTAAAGCGCTTTGGGTGCCTAGAAAAGCACTATATAAATGCAATCCATTATTATAATTCCATATGTGTTCATTCAGAGTCTTGATGCCTTCAGTGAGAATCTACAATGTAAATAGTCCTGTGTCAAAACTTCTGACTGGTAGTGTACATAATTGTATCACTTACCTTGGTAACAGCTACTTTTGCGCCTTTGTTGATAAGCTGGACCACACTGTCAACTTGTCCTTTGTGTGAAGCTACGAGGAGGCGCTCGGAGAGTGCGAGGACCTCCGCTGCATCCCGCTGGTTCATGAAGCAGGGTGCTGTCTCCAGTTGTGGTTGCTGCTGTCTCCAAACAGCAGCTGTGGCAATGGGCTATGACGTGGTCTAACTCATAGTGAGCGCCAGTGCAGACAGAAGTGCCAAAGAAGAGCCAAAGAGGATGCCGTTTATTCTTCTGTTCTTTTGTTTTGTTCTACAACCTCTTCACACTACTGGGGTTCCTCCTCTTCATCCTTACAGCTGCTGGGAAGAGAACTGGAAACAAGCCATAGCAGGTTATCAACCAGGAAAAACAGACAGTGACACCACCATTCTTCATGTTTCTTTGCCCATGTACAGTCCTGGTAGAATCAAGTGAGTTGAACAGAAATAATCTAGTGAGAGCATAAAACCCCCAAACAGGGGTCAAATTTGGTAATTGAATGGCTGGTTTGCTGAGAAGCAAGCCCTTAATACAACTGAAACCAGCTCAAACAGCTGTAAACTAAATGAATATTTAAGTTTTTAAATATTACTTAAATTAACTTTCTTTACATATGTCACTGGAAAAAAAAAATCACACATTAAATCTGATTTTAAAAAATTAAATAGGGCTGCACTGATCCAACGTAAAAAGAAGGTAAAAGATAGAAACACAAAAGAGCTGTAGAGATTAAACAATAAAGGGGGGCATAAAAAGTAGCTTAAAAAAATAGTCAACACCTTACACTGGTCAAAGTCAAGGAGTAAAATTTTAAAATAGACTCGTGAAACACTTGAAGCTAAAATTGGAGTGATGGGCTCTTGCTTGCTTGCACTAGTTAAAAATCGAGCGGCAGCGTTTTGCACAAGCTGTAGGCGAGCAATGGAGGCTTGGTGGATTCCTATAAAAAAAATCCAACACCAGTACCTTGGTTTGGTGTTACAAATACCAAGTACAGATTTAATACCAATGTTAAATAAATAAGCTACAATCCTTGCTGTAAGGAAGAGTTTGGAAATCATTTTATGTGTGAGCCAAGACCAGTCTCAACTTAAGCAGCTGCAAAACTCTGTAAAATCAAATATAAATACATTAAATAATATAAATTTACTGCTGTTTTCTAGTGAAATAAATGGCAACATGCCAAACATAAATCAAATGAAAGTAATTTGAGTCATTATGCTGCTGTCATTTAAAGTCATACTACTTACTCTCCTTTTTCCTCCTTGCACACACGTGTTTGAAGGTGATAAGAGAAAGCTCAAGCGAAATAACAACTGAGTTGATGACAAAATGTTATGGTACTGTAAGCAGATGTTTCACTAAACCAACATCCTCTAGCTTCTACATTATTTAATGTCTCTGAAAAAACATGATAAGAGAGAAAGTAAATGAACACGTGAGAGAGTTATGTTATTGAGTTGCTACTTGATGATTGTAGTCATGTCAGTCATGTCAAATGACAGTTTTTAGTTATATAAACAACATACAAATACAAGTATTTTAGTAAATGCCTCCAAATTAACACTTTACTGTTAACCGTCTCCAAGCGAAATTAGTCCTACTAATAGCTGGTGCTAGTGGTGAAGTAAATATAAAAACTACACAGAATTGAATTGCTTGGAACATGAATTGGGTCAATAACCTAAAATTCCTAATCCTATGCTATAGGCTTTTGTCTTACATAAACTCTACTCTGGTAGAAAATGATATTATATCATCTGTGAGGTGTTTATCGGCGCTTAAGTCAGAGGTGCAATAAGCATAATTCATAAGGTCTAACAAGCAAAGCACAAATTAACAGCAGGCCAATTCAATTCAATTCAATTTTATTTACAGAGTGCCAAATCACAACAACAGTCACCTCAAGGCACTTTATACTGTAGGTTAGACCCTACAATAATGCATACAGAGAAAAACCCAACAATCATATGACCCACTATGAGCAAGCACTTTGGTGACAGTAGGAAGGAAAAACTCCCTTTTAACAGGAAGAAACCTTAAGCAGAACCAGGCTCAGGGAGGGGCGGCCAACTGCCGTGACCGGTTGGGGTGAGGGGAGGAAGACA
Source organism: Oreochromis niloticus (assembly GCF_001858045.2). NCBI lineage: Eukaryota > Metazoa > Chordata > Actinopteri > Cichliformes > Cichlidae > Oreochromis > Oreochromis niloticus. Next base: position 28,944,914 of record NC_031980.2, on the reverse strand, counting down.
GGATAAAAGACATGCTGTGGAAGACAGCCAGAGATTAACAACAAGTATGTCTTGATGCATGCGCAATCATCCAGGTAAGTAAATCCTCCAAAGTTGATCTGTTCATCTGGATGAAACTTTTATCCCACTGAAAACGCTACGTCCAGATGAACAGAATCAGCTTTTGGGAACAACAAGTGTGATTCAGCGCAGCGAGGTCTATTAACACATATCGAGTGAGAAACGTGACTGAAGAAGAAATACTAAGAGCGCAGAGTACACAATGAAGAAGAGTCACTAACGTTGTTGAGTTTGAGTCCTCCACAGTGGGCCTCTGTTCTTTGAAGAGCTAAATACACAACACAGTCAGCTTCATCAATATAGCTACGAAAAAAAGAGAGAAAACACCAACATTTTGTATCGCACGTCTCAAGTCTTTCTGTGTGTAATTTAAAAATCTGATCTTCCAAACTTTTTTCTTTCTGTCATACACAACATAAACAGATTTCTACAACATTTCAACATTTGTTAAGTGTAGTTATTTACTTTTTTGCATGCCAACTCTGCTTAGGTCAGCTGGTTGTTGTATTTGCTTAAACAGCAACAGGGAAGTTGCCTTCTGGTGGACAAACAATGCAATGTTAACACTCATAACTTGTTTGAAGGTTTTCTTGTGTCACTTATTGACCTCTTAAAGTTAAGCTGTCCATGTAATCATATGAGAACAGCAAACCCTGGAAGCTAGAATGTTTTTCTGTGCTACAGGTGACACAAGAAATTTCATCTCTCTGTTCTTCAAAGTCATATGAGGAAAGATGACAATAACTTTAAAATAAAATCTTTGTAACCTTCACCTCAACAACAGAGAAATGTATCACTACATGAAGAAAGATGATCAGTGAAATATTTGCACTTTGTGATGATTTCTTTTTACAGGGTCATCATAAAAGCAATATACAAGCTTGTAACCTGAGTTTTAGACAGGAAGTGAGAGAGAGTAAAACAACAGCATTTCCACTTAGCACTGATTGCACAGCTCTGTTCCACAGAGGAAGAGGCATGGTCCATCTGATTCCTGAAGTCAATCTATGATGACAGTCCTATATTTTTCTTTTTTCCATTACAGGAAACAGCAGAGAACAAGATAACATGGTACAGAAGAGATCAACAGGACTGATTCACAGCACCACAGGCCTGCATGGCTATTCCAGAGAAGAGAGACACTAACTTTTCAGCCTAACTCACCCATAAAATATAGCGGTACATTTAGCTTTCTTTTGCCAATTCATTCCACTTGACATCATTAGTTTTAATATCACTAAACCTTTGCACAACTGGGCACCTATGAGTTATTTAATGTGTAAGATATCTTTTTAACATGCATGTTTGTGTGTATAATTGGGTCATTCACTGTCCCTCAGGCTATGGCATGTCAATACAGTGGGAGAAATCATTTTTTGATCCCCTACTGAACTTGTAAGTTTGCTCATTTACAAAGAAATCGCTAAAATCTCTCATATTTATGGTAGTTTCCATTTAATTGAGAGAGACGGAGTAACAACCAAAAATCCAGAAAAAACACATTCAATTAAAGTTACAAATTGATGTGGATGTCCATGAGGGAAATTAATATTTGATCCTCAAGTAAAACATGGTGGCGCAATGGTAAGATTTTTCTTGTTCTTAGTCACCAGATTTGCACACAGCCCAAGAGAGATTTTGGCCTACTCGTCTTTACAGAGACACTAAATCCTTTATGTTTCTTGTATGCTGCTTTGGAACTCAAAGCTTAAATTCCCTCAACAGATTTTCTATATGATGGAGTTCTGATCTAGTTAATGAATAAACTCTATCCTAATTGAAGACAGGAAAGAAAAGTCTGCAAAAAAAATTAACTGTGTCAATCGACTGCCTCACGAACAAACCACAGTACATTAAGGACTATGTCTCTGAGGTGGTGGTATGCAGCACGGAGGCCCCTCAGGGAACATTGCTCCCTCTCTTTCTCTCTACCCTCTATATTTTGCACTTCAAATACAATATAAAATCCAATAAAGCGAACTGGTCACATAACACTCATACTCTAGAAAAGAAGGGGCAAAGTCGGCCCTATCGGCTGGACAAGCTGAGATCGTTTGGGGCGTGCAGAACATTGCAAAGGACCTTTTCCAGCACTGTGATGACTTCTGCTATCAGTTAGTTGTCTGCTGGGGAGGTGGTCAGTAAGAGGGACAGAAAATGGCTTAATTATCAGTAGGTATCTGCCTGATTCTGCTCGAAATGCGTCTGTTGTTCTTTTTAGATATAGATGGGAGTAGGAATTTTGACATGACCATGAGATGCTTCTCTTTAAAATAGCAGGACTTATACCCAAAATCTCCATCCAGTCGGTAATACTGATAACATATAAGCCAGCGGTCCCCAACCCTCTGGTCAGGTACCGGTACTGGTCTGCGAGTTGTTTTGTACCAGGCCGTGAGAGTTGAGGCTTGGGTGTGAAATTTATGGCTTTCAGGGTTTGTATCGTTAACTCGGTTTTCCTGGGTCTTTTCCCATGGTGTAGTTGTGTGTCTTATTTTGAAAAAAATATTTACGTGTTACCACAGTGACCAGAGAGCATTAAGGGGCAGAGAGGAGGATGTTACTCTCAGTGTTGTTGGCGCATTTCAGGAGGATGCTGCTAATAAAGTTACACAATTACACAGTGAATTCGCGTTTATTATTATATTTACAAAATACCACAGTTTTTGTCTTGGTCGTATCATTTTATTTTGTTGTATTTATCCGCGACACCTTAAAGGCCGGTCCATGAAAATACTGTTTGACATTAAACCGGTCCGTGGCGCAAAAAAGTTTGGGGACCACTGCCATAAGCAACATAGATTTATAGAAATCATGCAGTCTGTTATAAGACTTGGCGGTTTAAAAGTTTCCTTGAAACTTCCCTCCAAAATTAAAATAAGATCACACAAACGGTGGAATGGCAAAGAAAGCTCACAGGCCTATGTCACTACTCTCAGAGGCTGATTGACAGAGGCTAAAAAGAGTGCCAATGCACCATAGTAACATTTGAATGGCTCCCTGCTGCCAGGTGAAACTGAATTAAAAAAAGGGGGGTAATTCTCTTCCAGACCACATTCCTGTTGATTCTGCTGAAGAGTCTGTGCAGCCAGAGTCCCATGCACACAAAGAAGCCTTGGCAGTCACAGTGAGGCTCTTCGCTCACAGCTAGACAACAAAGCTTTTGTGCAAACTTTTAGGAACTCAGAACTGAGCACAAAAAACAAGAAATGCCAAGCCCTTACTTTTCACAGGGGTCAGGGAAGGAAAACCTGCAACCTGCTCACTCCAGAAAAAAAACATCCTTCTGATGCACAATCCATGCAAGCTGAATTTCTTAAGTTCAAAAGGGAAAATTATTAAAAGAGATGTAATGCCTGTATTATGAATAAATGTTTGTATGTTATTTCTGTTTTATAATTGTTAATACTGTTTATTGATAAAGTTACTACTAGGGTATGAAAAATTGCTTAATCCAGCAAAAAGGTTCTTAAAGCTGGCAATGATGAAGTAAACTACGACATGTCAGTGAGACGGATGTCAGGAACCCAAAATGAGATGATTAAAAGAATAAAATTGAAAAATTAGGCTCCAATTTGAAGATGGTTTTTAAGTGAGCTGACTTATTTTCCTTCAATTCTGATTTTCACTTGTAATTATTTGACAAAGAAATTAAGATTAATTTGAAATTAAGAAGATCACATTTGGGAATTCAGACTGTTAATAAACACTATTCCCCTCAAGTCCCGCCCACCTCACGAATCTGAACAAAGGCCTGAGTAACCCAGATCAGTCAGGCCACTCACAAAAGGATTCTGTTCACAACAAGTCTTTTTTCTTTGCAATACGCTACGGGAAGCTATGGGGGCAGTATCCCCTACATCGTCTGCCAAGACTGCACTCAATACTAACGAAGAAGAACATAGCACTAATGGCAAAACAGGAGGGCAGAAGAAAATGGAAACAGCGATTTCAAAAATTAAGAAAGCATTTCACAAAAATCTCCAAAAGTTGATCCTGTTCATCTGGACGTAGCATTTTCAGTGGGAGAAACGTTTCGTCACTCATCCAAGTGACTTCTTCAGTCTCAGCTGACTGCAAATTATGCAAATTCTAATGACCATTGATCAAGGCCCACTGATCAAGGCCCACTGATCAATGGCCATGAGTACCATTCACAGAGAGTTGGGGAATGGATGTACCCTTAGGCCCCCTCCTCGATTCAGAGATGGAGGGGGCCTAAGGGAACATCTTTCACCATCTTACAATGCTGTGATTGCAGCCATTCCCCAACTCTCTGTGAATGGTACTCATGGCCATTGATCAGTGGTCTTGATCAGTAGGCCTTGATCAATGGTCATGAGAATCTGCATAATTATAATGAAGGAACTGACCTCCCAGCCCATTGTTCCTTCAGTGGGCTGGTTTCAGACATTATGCAAATGTACTGTTTATAAGATTGGGGAAACCTGCAGTCAGCTGAGACTGAAGAAGTCACTTGGATGAGTGACGAAACGTTTCTCCCACTGAAAACGCTACGTCCAGATGAACAGAATCAACTTTTGGAGATTTACTTACCTGGATGATTGAGTATGCATCAAGACATTTCACAAAAATACAATAAAGTTACATTCAGACTGTGCAAAGCAAAGCTTTCCTTCCACAACAGCAATACTGCAGTGCATAACCATTTAAAATACCACCACCCTGGAGCTGTGATGTCAACTGCGATTGGGTCCATTTATAATATGAGTGCCAGGCCAACGAAGAGGAGGAAATCCACTGTGTAGCATATCACAAAATACGCTACAAAAACAGATATGTGGATGAGCTGAACAAGGCATCCCTGTATTAGCTTAACAGAGCACTTCATCAGAGACTGGACACTCTGCAGTCGGTGTTTGGAAACAGGCTATTTTCCTGATGACCATTGAGCAGCAGTAGTGATAGCTGGAGGCCTCAGGGAAGGGACTGCACAGGGTCATCTAGTGTGTGTCACTACGGGTTAATGCCACATAAGGCCCATTATTTATGTTTTGATTATTTAATTTAAATGTAATAACTAAGTACACAATATTACAATAATTTCCTGTGTTTTGGAGTTCTCTGTGTATTTTATGTTTCCTAGTTTAGTTTGAGTTTTTTCAGTATTTCTCATCTAAGTTGTTAATTGGTCCTGTTCACGTCTTTGTCTTGTCTCTGTTTCCTTCCCTCAGCATTCACCCAGTTAGGTCAGTATTGTCTTCATGTTCGTCTAGTTCCCTGTTTGCCCAGTCATGTCTCTGGATGTGTGTGTGTGTCTGGTTTCTCTCGTCCCTCGCTCTCTCTCTCCCTTCCTCTGTTCCCTGGGTTCCATCAGTCTGTGTGTCAATGTGTGTGTTCCTTGTACTTCCTGTTTTTCTTCGATAGCCTCCTGTCTGGTGTGCATCATGTTCAGTTTTGCTTTCACCTGTCGCACTCTCAACTTGCACACAAAATTATAAAAAGAGATTACAGCCTGCACATTTAGCTTATTAAATAGAAAGAGCACTTTGAGACTATCTGACTCTGAAGGTGAAAACATCAAAAACTCTAGCTGTATTACCTTTGTGCAATGAGGCGGATCATAAACACACAAAAATGAGCTTGTGCTCTGAGCCACAACACTGCCCGCTGAACATTTGCCATTATAGTATTTAGGTCATGTGTTATGCTTCTGTGAGTGCTCATATCTGTAAAGTACATCTGTGGAGTCCCATGGTGCTCTGCATGAGCTTTCAATACACAGATACTATATAGCCTAGATCAGCGGTCCACAACCCCTGAGTCGTTTTGTACCAGGCCGTGATAGTTGAGGCTTGGGTGTGCAATTTATGGTTTTCAGGGTTTGTATCGTTAACTCGGTTTTCCTGGGTCTTTTCCCGTGGTGTAGTTGTGTGTCTTATTTTGAAGGAAATATTTTCACGTTACCATAGCGATGAGAGAGCATTAAGGGGCAGAGAGGAGAATGTTACTCTCAATGTTGTTGGTACGTTTCAGGAGGATGTTGCTAATAAAGTTACACAATTACACAGTGAATTTGCGTTTATTATTATATTTACAAAATACCACTCGGTCGTATCATTTTATTTCTGTATTTATCCGCGACACCTTAAAGGCCAATCTGTGAAAGTATTGTCTGATATTAAACCGGTCCGTGGCGCAAAAAAAGTTGGGGACTGCTGGCCTAGATTACCAATAGCTGGACCGCGATCAGGACATAGACGCCATACTTTACAGGCCCACACCTTTTACTAGATTTTGACAGACCATTTCTATTTTTCCTATCTGGTACAACATTTCTCATATGCAGTATGGTTATTTTAATCTATGCAGCCTTTTTCTTTGCCTTTATGGTTGTTAATGTTTGTACACAAGAAGCACACAGACCAGTCACAGACATTGTAACTAAACAATAGTTTTTTATAGCCAAGTCAGTCACCTGATCCCAAATAAACAAATAAATACAAAATAGATACAAAGAAAGCCACAAAAAACAGCAACTGAAGGTGGCAGCAGTAAAGGCCTAGCAGGGTATCTCAAGAAAAGAAATACAGCATTTAGTGATATCCATTTGAGTTCTAGACTAAGGCAGTCACTGAGGCCATCATACGCATATGAATTTGAGTGGCACCCCATTCAATCCACAGGTTTTAATATGATGTTGACCCACACTTTGTAGCTTTAACAATTTTAACTCTTCTGAGAACACTCATCTCTGCACAAAGTTGAAGACCTGTGCACACTATGTGCCTGAGCATACGCTGATCCTGCTCTGTGAGCAGCAACACTTAATACCATTAACAACTGACTGGGGAATATTTAGTGGCGAGGAAATTTCACAACTGGACTTGCAAAATGCAAAAGTGGCATCCTATAATGGTACTATGCTTGAATTCACTGAGCTGAGTTTGCACCCCTGTACACCACCTGTCAAAGAGGGCAGCTCCAGAGTGGTGGAGCCCAGACCCTCTACAGCCATATCAGGCTAGGTTGATGTACACAGCGTAGGAGGATCAACCAGCAGAAGCACATGTACTAATGGTTGTCATGTTAGGTGTGTGAGCGAGATAAAATACAAAATGAGAAAAGAAAATGTTACCAAATACTCAAGCAACAGCGTTACCAAACTTAATACCTTAACAGACAGCCCAGGGACCAAAAGTCACTTTTGTTTATATTCTCCATTGTTTACATTTGAAAACATGGTAAGATAATGTACTACAGCACATTTATCATGTTCAACTCATGACAGAAAATAAATATTATTTAAAATCAAAATTAACCTTTAAACATGGCATAAATAGTAATTTAATTTATATTGTAATATATATATAAATATCGACTGATTTGAATTTTTTTTTTCTCAAATCATTTTCAAAATTTATTTCCATATATACCAGCCCTGCTCCTGAGGCCCTCCCCTAGGCCTGGCTCCAGGTTGGCGGTCCAGTAACCGCGTCCCTTACTAAAATAAAGAGCTCCTTCGGGTTTTGTTTTTCCTTAAAGACAAATTATCAAAGGTTTGTTTGTTTTGTGCACTTCCCTTGTTTATTTGCTTGTTTTAACATTACAAGAATTTACTTGTTTGCTTGCTAGTGCCAGAATGTCAAGCAAAGATGAGTCAGCTTGGGTTAAAAATAGTTTAAGTTTTAAAAAAGACGCTTTTTTCAAGAGTTATGAAGAAACATAAACCTTAACAAGTATGTCCTGGAGGAAAATATCAGAAACTATGTGCTGTCAAGTGTCTGTTTCAATCTGAACAGTATCATCCACATGGAGTCGCAAAGAGAAAGCATTATAAAGCATTATAATCAGCTTAGTCGCTGCCGAAAATTTGTGCTTTTTCATGCAGAAACGAGGGCCTAATGCACTGCTGGCTAATCCTGAGGTCAGTCATGCATAAGAACCTACTATCGTTAATGTTAGGCCAGATGTAACAGTATTTATTTAAATAAATAGTGCAGATAGAAACATAAGCATGAGAATGAAAATAGCATACAATATTCTATACTATATCACCTAAGAAAACAGAAGAGCACAATAAACTGACCAATTGTAAGAATTTACACACATGCATAAAACCCGAGTGTATGATAAACAGATACCAGTTTATGTCTAAAAGAAGGTGTTTCTTTTTTTTCTCTTGGCTGTATTCTACTTTGTGCCGTGAAAATACTTTAAATGTGGCTATATGAAAACAAAAAGCTCCCAATGGAACATCGGGTATTTGCTTCCATAGTTATAGCAATAATGTGTGGTGTCTAAAGGACATTCATCTTTCGGTATTCAAGATTGTACATGAGAACATGTCATCAAAGCTGTTGTGTAACAACAGGACACAGTGCCAAGAAGGTTATCTCTGAGATTGTTAAAATAATACCCTAAACTGGCATGTAAACAAAATGCATCACTGCAGAGTTGGTCAAAAGTTGAGCTCGAGTGAAGACACGGTAGTATTTTGGATGTCTGAATACACCTAAAAAAGTTGTTCGCAAGAGCTAGATATCATTCAACAAATGGATAACTAAGTAGGTAAGTAAAGTTTATTTATTAGGCGCTTTTCATAGACAGGCAGTCACAAAGTGCCATACACAAAAGGTTAAAAAAATCAAGAATGCTAGGTACCAAAATAGAAAAATACAAAAGATTAAATAAAACACAGTAAGATTAACAAGTAGCTTTAAGATAAAATTATTAATCAATTAAAAAAAAATACTCAACAGAAAGCCTGTTTCAACAGAAAAGAAAAAAGATAACTGCTTGGAATCGGTAAGTTGGAATGCGACAAGAGATGTCAGTTATTTATGTTAAACCGACTGCACCGTCCTACACAGCTCTAACCACATCATCAAGTTCGCTGACGACACAACCATGGTTGGACTCGTCAGCAGCAGAGGTTCAGCAGCTGGCGTTCTGGTGCAGCGAGAACAACCTGTCACTGAATGTGAACAAAACCAGGGAGATGATTGTCGACTCGCTCCACCCACACACCACTCAGCATCCACGGTTCCACAGTAGAGACTGTTAACAGCATCAAGTTCCTGGAAGTTCACATCTCAGAAGACCTCACCTGGACCACCAACACCACCTCCAACACCAAAAAGGCCCAGCAGCTCCTACACTTCCTGAGACACCTGAAGCGGGCCAACCTTCTTCCTCCCATCCTCACCATGCTCTACAGGGACACCATAGAGAATATTCTGACCAGCTGCATCTCCGTGTCGTTTGGTAAATGCAAAGTTGGCGATCTTGGCCAGCTGCAACGCGTTGTTAAAGCAGCTGCCAAGATCATCGGAACATCTGTCCCTCTGCTACAGGACATCTTACACAAGAGCTGCATCAGTAAGGCCTCCTGCATCGTTCTTGACCCCTCACACCCCTCACATGGACTCTTTTCTCTCCTTCCATCCGACAGACGCTATCGCAGCATCGGGGCCCAATCCTCCAGACTTCAAGATAGCATTTTCCCACAAGCCATCAAGCTCTTGAACTCACTACCAGCTCTCCCACTCCCCCCACCACATACACCCACACAAACCGTTAACTGCCTCTATTGCACTCCACATACCACTGCCTTTGTAATGCAGATCCTGCTCTATGGACAATCCTTACTCTCAGGAATTCTGCTCATGTTTACAACAAGCTGCCACGCTGGTCACTTTAAATCACTTCGAGGTCACTTTAAACCATTCAAACTGTAAATTGTAAATTTTAAATTGTTATTGATCCTTTTACCTTAGTCTTAAAGTGTATATTTATTTCTTACTCTTCTTATATTTCTTGTTTGTCTTTTGCACAGAATGTAACTGGAGCCTCGTCGTCTCGTCTCTCTATATACTGTACTGTATATAGCGGATATGACAATAAAGTTTACTCTGACTTTGACTTTGAAACACAATTCTTACATTTGATTTCTTTGTTATATTATTTAGTCCTGTTATTTTGTATTCACGCTTTTTTTATATTCAGTGCATGCACCGTGCAGAGCCTGACCTTAGTGTAAGAGTGTAAGAATCCAAACATCACAACAGAGAATAACAAACACTGTCCCATAGTGCATAGAAATTAATTTGGTTAAAAGATTATGCTCTAATGAAAGAAGATCATTTAATGCCTCTGCAGTCCTCCAACCTCAACAGGATAAAAGGATGCCAAAATTCACATTTTGGACAGAGAAGCGTAAAAGAGGTCATCTATGTCCAATGTAAATAACCATAATTGAACAGGGGGAGTGGGTTATGACATCAACTGTGAGCCACCTACAATGCAAAGCTACAATGTGGTCTTGAGTTTGTTTCCCAGGTGCCTCAATCCCCACTCCCATTTTGCATCAGGTGACCTCAATAAGTCTTATGATATGATGATTTCACTGATGGAATACTCTGGTGGTAATTACCCAATCCATTTTTTACATCTTGACTAATGTGATGACACACATCATTAATTAGTCCAGTATAACAGCAAAATGTGTAAGAGAAGAGACAAAGCTTGAAATGGACACACATGCAGAAGCGAACATGAAAATAAGCAGACGTTACTAACATATTTACATGCATATACGTATTAGCCACCTAGCTTAATTGTTTCTGGCGATTAAGGGCCCTGGAATGTACTTCATACCTTTCTTGCAATGTCTTGGCTTTAAATATATTATCTCCCCTTGCTAATACTGCAACTTCTGCATGTGTGTCCATTTCACACTTTGGAGAGATAAAGCGTGAAATGGACATGGTAGACCAGAATGTCTATTGCACCCTTTGCTGTGATATCGGGTTGGATTAATCGCGTGTCAACGATCCTCCTAAAGGACAATGATTTATTACAGGATTATGCTTTTTCTTGCACTGAACTTTTGACACAAGTCCACCTAATTCAAATTCATTAAAAAAAAGATGTCTGTATGACCACCTCTCTAGTAAACTGGAAATAAAATTTAATGTGCATAAACAGATAGACAGGATCCTGATGATCTCCTTCTCTGTTTAACTCCAATCCAGCTGGAAAAGTAGCATGTTGGCTGTGGCGCAGAGCAACAACATATCTCCACCCTCAACAACCCCCTTCCCTCCCACACTTACACCTCTGAACCAATACACAAGCTTTATTCTTTCTGTACTCTAACCCTGTGCCCTATTTTCCAAAGCGCCCTAAATCACAATCACAATCAGAATACTTTATTATCAGAGAAAATTATGTGGTCAAAGTTGCTTCAAGACAGTAAGAACAGTAACTAACTAAACTAAATAAAATAATACTATAAATAATAAAGTAACAAAATATTACAAAATAGTATTAATTAATACAAATAATATATAATTACAACTATAAAAATCTATTGACTTTGTTATTTTCTCTGTAGACGATATGCAGATATTAAGGCTCTGCAACTATTGCAGTGCGTACTTGTGCTTTAGATGGAGGAATTGTACAGCTAGATAGCCACAGGCAGGAATGAAAGATGAAACCATTCATGCATATTGGCCCAATTCCCTTAATAGTATTCACTGAGAACTTTAAAACAGCAGATGTAATATGAGACAGAGCAATGGCCCATGCCAAAGAATTCATTCTTGAAGCTGACAATAAAGGTTTAAGACTAAGCAAAAGACTGCAGTAAATTCATTCATCATCAGAATAGTTTCCGATCGAGCTGCAGACTCATCTCTCTCAATCAAACTAACTCAGTACAAGCAAAGAAGTCTTCTCCATCACTAACATTGCAACAAATCTGACAGACTGTTGAAAAAATTGCTCTATAACACAAAACTGGCCAAAACTTTTACAGACGATCTTTTAGCTAGCTTGGGTTTGGAGAATATTTAAAATAGAAATGCTGCAATACAAACTTGGGATATGAAGTTTAAAAGATGTTATCATTCACTATTGTTCAAAATGTCCTGTACCCCCAAATTAATTGCTGTACTGGGTCTGTTTTTTGAATAATTAACATTCTTTGATTTAGTATTATTCATAGATTTGGTTCTCCTTACTGTTCTCCTTGTGTGTTTCATACTTGCCATGGTCTGTGTGTAGGCAGGCAGAAAAAGGACCCAAGTGCAGGACTCATGGAGGCAGAAGTGAACTCAAAAGAACCATAGCTTTTTTGCTGGCGAAATACAAAACTCAAAATGGCACATGAACGGAACACACACGCAGGAACGGTGGTACGACACGACAACAAGCAGTGAAGGACACACACTATAAATACAGAGGCAAACACGCGGGGAACAAGGACCAAAAGGGGAACACAGCTAATGCAAATTAACTGACGGAACCAGGTGGACGCAAAACTAGAAACATCAACATAAGACACAGACCTTCAAAGTAAAATAGGAAATCCATAGACAAAACTCAGAGGCACCGAACCAAACTCATATTAAACACTAGAAATAACAAATTACAACAATAATACGCAAAACACTGAGACACAGACACAGGACCATGACATAGTCTTTAGGTTTCTGTTTCTACGCCTTCCCATGTTCTAGGTTTCATGTCTAGTCACCCCAGTCTCTATTTTTGTCAGTCACGTCTCCATGTCTTAGTGTCTAGTCTGTGTCTTTGTGAATGTTTCTTGTTTCTTGTTTTACTTTTACAGTCTTGGGTCCTATTTCAGTTTTTTCAGTGTTTTCAGTTTTGCTTCCTCCCCGTTCGTTATGTGGGATTACTTCCAGCTGTGCTCTTCTCCTTTGTCTCATTCCCTCGTTACTCCCTTGTGTATTTGTGTTTTCCTTTGCCCTTGTTGTGTTGTTACCATCATGTTGCTGTGTGTCTCTCCCTGTTTTCCTCGTTTCTCTGAGTGGTTCTAGTTAACTCACGGCTCCTGGTTTCTGTTTCCTTTTTAGGTTATGTTTTGTGTTTTCTTTGTGTGGATATTCACAGCAAATATTGCTGCCTCTTTGACTTATTCCCGTGCGTGTTGAGTCCTGCATTTGGGTCCACATCCTGCCTACCACAGCACTAACCTTGACAGAACGACGCAACCAAGACATGGACCCAGCAGACTCAGCCCGAAAGAGGTACCTTTTCCGCATTCAGAGCCTGGTGAGGCGAGTTTCCCATGTCTCAGACGCAAGGACAATATCTGTTGGACTTCATGCCTTTGAGGCGATCCTCGGGCCTCACTTGCACCAGCTCTCTAGGATTTTGGAGTTTGTCCGCGATCTGGGCCAGACAAAGGAGGCGCTTCATGCCCAGGAGCTTGCCAATCTCTTCCGCTCCCCTCATTCCACGCCTCAGCAGCAGCGGATGGTGCTCTCCGCGACCCCACAGCGGTAGCAGGCAAATTCCTGCACGTCACTGCGGCAGTAGCAGCGGGTAGGTGTTTCCACACCGCTGACGCAGAATCTCTTGCCCTCCACGTTCCAACCTGAGCATTCTAGCAGCGATGTGGTCAGAGGATGAGGAGTCAATCTCCAGCTCTCTGTCTTCACCGGCCTCCTCTGTCATCTGCAGCAGCCTCCGCTGGGTACTCCGGCAAGCTGACCCAACTTCCTGCATCAGCTGAGAGCTCATTCAGCCCACTGTCTCTGTCTGACAAGTGCCCTGAGCAGACTGAATGCACTGCACAGCCCAAGCTGCTGCATTTTGAGCCGGCTGCGTGCCCTATGCAGCTCCCGCCAGCTCTGCCTCAGCCAGACGTTTCCACACCATCTGGTCCTGGTTCTGGTCAGCCAGAGGTTTCCACACTTTCTGGTTCTGTACCTGTCTCTGCTGGGGGCTCTGGAGAGTCTGCCTAGTCGTCGCCTGTCTCCACTGGGGGCTCTGGAGAGTCCATCCAGCCATCTGTGGCTTCCACACCCCCGCCTGTTTCGGCTGGGGGCTCTGGAGATTCTGCTCAGCCTCCTGCGGCTGCCAGGCCGCTGCATGCTCAACCGCATGCGGCTTCTGCTCCGCCATCAGGTTCAGCTCCATCTCTGCCAGAGGTCAGTGCAACGTCTGGCCCAGCTCTCTCTGCCAGAGGTCAACACGCCTGCCCATCTACGTCCTGCACTGCCTGCATGTCCACATCCATCCACCTAACCACACCAACACCGGCCCCCTTCCAGGTCACCTGAAGATTTACGCTCCCATTTTCTTCCCTGTTGGGGTCCTGGAGGGTCCCTTCTGCACCGGCGCTGCTTCCCCCGCAGTCAGCCTCCGGACCTGCTTTGGAGCTGCCGCCTTCAATGCGGTTGGCCTCCTGAACTGTCTCGTCGCAGGCGATCCCCAGAACTGTTTTTTCACTGTTGTGGACTCTGTTTTTCCCTCATGTTTCCGTGTCTTGTCAAATAAAGCCGCCTCTTTGAGTTATCCCCGTGTGTGTTGTCCTGCATTTGGGTCCACATCCTGCCTGCCATAGCATTAACCTTGACAGTAAATCTACAACATGGTCTCTGCAGATGACCACACATGTGCAGACACACATATCCCATACACAATGTTAACTTTTCGCTCTATCTTCCTGATGTGCAATAGTACCAAGTGCAATCTTCCCAATATAACAAAGTATTTATTCTATTTTGTACAGTATTTTATTTATTTTTATAGTATTTATTCTATTGTATATAGTATTTTGTTCTATTTTGTATAGTATGTTATTCTTTTTTATCTTATTCTATTCTGTTGTTTTGTTTCTTAATCTTTACTGCACTTAACTTGTACTTTCTGCTGTGACCACAAATTTCCCACTTGTGGGACTAATAAAGGTTTATCTTATCTTATCTTATCTTATCTTATCTTATCTTATCTGCCAAGGTAAATAGGAATACTTTACAGCAGTACTGGGGTATTTATTTTTTTCTAAAGCAATGCAATGCCACTTCTGATTTGCCTATGTTTAACTTGAATAATTAGCTTTGAACAGGTAAATGTCATTTTTAAATCCATTAACAGTTTCTCAGAAAATACTCTGGCTTATCCCAAATATTCCAATTACCCTTGGGCAAGATGGTAACCCCAAGTTGCTCTCCGATGCATCCATCGGAGTATGAAAGTGCGTGAATGGTAGTCAGTAAGCACTTAAAAGCATAGAAGACAGTGCTTGTGTGAATGGGTAAAGTGGCATGTTGTATATAGGGAGTAGAAAAGCGCTATATAAAAATCAGTCCATCTACCATCTAATCTACATACATATATATAGCACAAAGTAGAATTTCAGTTACCATCATATTCTAATCCTTTTCCCAAAATTTAAGTCAGTTTACACATGTTAACAGGAATGAAATTACTGACAAAGAGGGGGAAAAATCCGTTTTACAAGACAAAGGGCAGCCCTGGTGGAGTCTAGATGGGAAAATAGCATTAATAAACAATGAAGCTTTATGACAAATCACATTGTAATTCATCAGTGCTAGTTCACAAGATTTATTTTTTCTGTCTTCTGGATGCAGCTTTCTAAATTGTACTAAGCTATCATTTTAACATATCACTGATTAGCGTTTCCTAATTAGCTTATATCTCGTAATACCCTTAAATACCCTCTTTGCTTATCTTAGCCTAATTTATTTCAAAGTAGTTCTTTTACTCATCAGGTGTAGATGAACTTGCACCAGCATGGGAACGTTGCACTGTGGATCCTGAATAATATTTAACTACTGCAGTTATTCTATTTTCATATACCCTTTACATTCACTTCAAACTTATTTTGTAAACACTATAATTGTGCACACCGAAGGAATATCTTGATCTTGTTGAACAATAAACAGCATAAGTTTCAACAGATTTCTTACATGTATCAGGGTATTTCAAGCTATAAATGTAAAATTAGACAAAAACCAAACCTGTCTGACAAACACTACTTTTCAGAATAATTTATACCAGAGAGGCCCAACGTAAACGACATATCCTGATATTTTAAGTAAAACAAAGCCACTATAAACTTTGTTGTTACAGTTGTAGTTCGACCTAAATAGAGCAGCTATCCGTCTTTTACAGCCGAGAAGTTGAAAGGATACAAAAAATAAAGAACACAGAATGTTGGATTCAGCTGTCTATCCATGGAAATATTCAGTAAATTAACATGCTAAAAGTAATTGAGGGCGATAAGACTAGCTAAAATAATTAACATACTAGCAGTTATTTCTTCGAAGTAAACAGAATTACGTCCCTGCTGCTGCCGTAATTCAAGTCAGTCCACACGGAAGATTCATCCAATGTACGGAGTGTATACACCGTGTTTAAAAGTCAGGCATTCAGATAAAACCACCCAAAATAAAGAGATCAAACGAAGAGACTGACCTCGGAGAGAAACGTCCACACGGACCTTGGATTTAGATTGAGTTCCACTGTTTACTAGTCTCACAATCTTGTGGACTTGGAAATTGAGTGAAAACAGTCTTTAGCTACTACCGTAACTGCGCACCGCTTTTGCAACCCCCTCCCTCTCTGTCTGCAGTTCACACACAGACCATGAGTGCTGCTAAACCGCACACTTTGATTCCTCTGATAGAATCAGTTCTTTCCAACATTATCTCATATTTTTGATCAGAGTTTCTCCAACGGGAGTACCAATAATTGAAACACGCGTTGGCTTTACAGGCAGAGTCAAGGAACTGTTTAACTTTAACTGATTTCAGTGTTCAACCATTTTATTGTTATCTTCCATTCTATCGCCTGTGTCTGAAGAGGAAAACACGAGAATGATAATATAGCACATATTAATTCAATTAATTTGTTTTACAATATTCTTGTAAATATTGTAGTTATTGAAGTTTTAAACTTGTTTAGTTGAAGTTTTTAATTATTCTAAAAATATGACATTGACAGCAGTACACTTAAATCGTAATTTACCAGCAATGCTATGTCAAGGATATATCTTAAGATCTATCTTTGACGTATCAGAATCATAATGATAATCCTTTATTAATTCCAGAGGAAATTATATGGTCACAGTTGCTCCAAGACAAGAACAGTAATTAGATACATTAAATTAAATAATACAATATACTACAAAGTTACAAAATATAACAAATAGCTCTAATTATAATTAGAAATATCCCAGCAGTAGTACTGCTGGCTTAGCAGGTGATGTGCAGTAGTAGACTGGGGTGCCAACCAAAGACAGTGGTAAAGACTGGAGAGACAGTTGAAAGCCTGGGAAAAGGGGCAGCCAATAGGGGCAGGGAGATCTAACATCTCAGTGTGCTTCTTCCAAGAGGAAGAATCCAAGCTACAGATTCAACATCAAAACCATACCCACAGGTGAGCCAAAAGAGGCAGGGTTGGCGTAAGGGGGAGACAAGTGATTCTTTGGGCCCATTACTGACAGAGGCCCTAGAAAGCAGTTGAACACTTAATTATTTATTTATTTATTTTTATTTAAGACAATTATTAACATATGACCACAAAATGATGTTTGCTTCACAAGGTACTTGTAAACGTGCTTGTTTCCTAGCATTAGTTGGATTTTTTTTTTAATTTTTTTTTTTGCAACAGAATAAAATACAGTCAGCCTTTGACCCTGCCTCCCCCTCTTTATTTCATGATTTGGTTTGGTCCAAATACCAAAGGGGCTCCATTATAGGGGAAAACTTGGTTTGAAAAAAGAAAAGACAGACAGGTAGGAATTCAACTCATAGCAAAATCTATATGAAAGAAACTGCTTGACTTTGGATTACTTCATTCTAATAATGTGTTTGTGTTATTGTAGCTAACATTTGGTGCAGGCAGACTCTTCTATATACAGTATGTATATATTGTATATAAAAGATTCACTTCACTTATCTGATGACCTGATGCCAGCCCAAATTGAACAAACTCAGGCTTAGCTGTCCCACTCCCATTTTCTCATTCCCACACTCCTGACACTTAACCAGTGCCACTAATATCTAAAGAAGTAGGTGAGTTCTTTTATGTCAAAAATGTGTCTAATTTGCGGAGGTCCTTTGGCAATTTTTTTTACACTCTATTTATTTTGTGATAACCAACATAAATGAAGTATTTTTGGAAAAGTGTGTATTACTCCTGATATATTTTGCGTACTGCCTATGACTGTTCCAGGTGGTGACAGCTTTCAGTAAGCTAAATCAGATTAAAACCTATCCAGCTCTTAAGTCTGATGTCACTAGCTGTTTCTGCTCTTCATTTCTCAAACTGAAACAATCTTGCAGCGTCACTGAGAGTTAAAAACTGTCTAACTGTCTTTCATCTTTAATAAAATCAGTGTGACTGCTTTATCAGGTGTAACAATAAAATTTTAACATCCAGGTATCCATGAAAAATAGGATTTATGAAGTTTGACGGAGTAACAAGTTAGCTCACTAGTTTCCATCTTAAGATGATATACCATGATCTGACAGGGATTTCTGAAAAATTAAAGCTCTGCTATCACTTTGGACATAAATGAAGACAGAAAACTAAACAGCAGCGACATTTTTTGGGTCACTCAAGTTAAGCTAACTGGTATATAAACCTTAAGATAAACCTTTATTAGTCCCACATGTGGGAAATTTTTTGGTCACAGCAGAAAGTACAAGTTAAGAGCAGTAAAAAAAATACGAAAAAACACAATAGAATAAGATAAAATAGAATAACATACTATACAAAATAGGATAAAATGCTTTGTTTGTTCCTGCATGGGGTGGGAGATGTTGTCCAACAGGGATGAAAGTTTAGCCACCATTCTCATGTCATTCACCACCTCCACTGGGTCCAGAGATCATTAATCATTATATACTATTATATACTATATATAATAGTATATATCATTATATACTATATGCTATATGCTATCGTTTGTTTTGTGGTGTTGCAAAATACACTGTTTGTGGTAATATTTTTCATTGGGGCACAGAGAATACCAGCATAGCCAGTGAAGATGAAGCAGAACCAGGAAGCTCCAAACAGAAGGACCAGTCAAAACAAATCGAGGACCTTATTCCTAAACGAGGGGCCATATAAATAAGCTTTCAAAAATTAAAGAACAGTATTTGTCTCTTATATACAATACATCTATATATACACTGTAAAAGATACTTGTCTTTGAGATGAAGATATAAAGTGATAGGAAATATAAATAAATGCAACTTGAATCTTTACTGAAGCTCAGTATTTGAAACTGAGTTAAATTTCACTGCTGTAAATTTTTAATTGAATACATTTCATTTATTAATGTAATAAATTTAATATTGGCATATTATATTTACATTACCTAAGGGAGATGACACTAGTGTCATGAACAACATTAGATAATTGTTATTTACTAGCTAATCTTAAAAGTGCTGTTACAGAAATGAAGCCCAACAATCATGTTTTTACAGTTCTGTGGTCTCAGCCTCAGATACTTAACAAACCAAAAACTCTCATAAAAAAACAAACCAATAAAACAAACATAATTTTTCACTGGTCCAACCCACTTAAGATCAAAGTGGGCTGTGTGGCCCAATTGGTAAAATGAGCTTTACACCCCTGGTCTAGACTTTCAGACTAAAGATATGCAGGATCATAACTATGTTTTGTGATCTGAGAAGGGGTCCCCTTCACCAAAGCAGTGAAAATCCAAAAGAGAGAAACACAACTGGCATCTGGATAAAACCTCATCCTTTTTATACTCATCACAAGCTTCATGTCCTAAACTAAAACTGTGCATAAACATTCCTATTTATTCTTGTTATAATTGCAATTACAATTACCCATTAAATTACAATAGACATGTGACCCTTCCATTGCTGGATAGCTGACAACAAGCCAGCTAAACAACAAAAACAGCTAGTTATAAGCTAATATTATGCCAGTGTCCAAAAAATTGCATAAACATTTGAAAGACCTTATGAACAGTTTGATTAAATTTTCAAGCAAGTTTCACTAATGTTGGGTAACAGAGGCTAACAGCAACTCACAGTGGCAATAGCAACAGTGCATATTGACAGAAAAGTTCAGGATATGCTCAGCAACTCACCTCAGTATCACTATCATCTGGCAAAAGTGAAGTTTGAAAGACCTTATGAACAGTTTGGTTAAATTTTCAAGCAAGTTTCACTAATGTTGGGTAACAGAGGCTAACAGCAACTCACAGTGGCAATAGCAACAGCGCATATTGACAGAAAAGTTCAGGATATGCTCAGCAACTCACCTCAGTATCACTATCATCTGGCAAAAGTGAAGTTTGCTGTTTCATTAACTTGTGTTAGACTCCTTTAACAAAATTTTATAGCCTTCTCACTACAGATGAACTGTGGCCAGTTGTTTTTCCTACAGCAGCCACTGTACCTATAATAATGCACTAGAAATGGGAGGGATAGAAAAACAGAACTCAGTTGACTGCAGTTTGGAATCTACTGACAAGTAGTGGTGAGATTTTACAAACTATAACTTTAAGTTACACTTATAAGGGTTAAAGGTGGTGGCCACTGTAGCAGGTGAGCTCTGAGATGAAGCTGGGGGATCAGCAGGAGCAGTGGCAGTGCCACTACTTGATCCATACCATACCGTACCGTACCATACCATACCATACCAGCTTTATTTATAAAGCACTTTAATATAAAACCAGGGTTCACAAAGTGCTGTACATTAAAAATAGCATAAACACAATAAAATATAATAAGATAAATTAAGATAAAAGGCAGTTTTGCCAGCTGCTAATCTCTTCTTCTCTGCTGGCATAGTACACAATATTCCCTGTCTGAGTGGGTGGAATCTTTATGACAACAACTGTGGTAGGTCACAAGCATCACCCCAAGCTACTGGCCCAGCAGGTGGTCTTTATCCTTCAAGCTTGGGTACTCTACCAGAGGATGGGAGCTGGGAGCAAAGTGTCTTTGCTGTTTCTACGATGTTCTGCCTGCTAGCATCTGCACAATGCTGTTTTGTGCTGGATTGTCCCAGGGCATCTTTGCACATCCAGTTACTGGAATCTTGTGGTAGATCAACATTCCCTCGTCTCGCCAAGAACCAGATTCCATCTCACACTGGTTCCCCATGCTCACTGCCTGCCTGTGACTTACCTGCTCATCACAACTGCATGTCATGATCCAGAGGTATGGCTGAAAAATTCCATCAGGCACCCGAGTTCCCTTGGTCTCCACCCCTGGGCAGAGGCTTCATCTCTCCTGCAGTCCCGCACACCTGAAGCTGATTCTGGGTAACCAGGTTGAGGATTTAAGCTCCACACAGACTCTCCTTCACTGCCAGTTCGTCAACGACCTCATGTTGGTATTGGCTCCATGTTTTCATGCTCTTGTTTTTTGTTTTTTTCCGCTTACCTTGTTGTCCTGTGCCACAGTTCACTTGGACCTTCCTCGCCACTTACATTCAGCTTTAGCTCTTCATGGACTACTGCTCTATTCTGGAAAATACTTTGAACCTCACCTGCCTGCCCTCCAGCCATCTCTCACCACCTCGGATGCAGTGGAACTCAGGTCAGCCAGTCTTTGCCATTACTCACCAGGATTCTTGCCACCTCTCCCTCAAAGCCAAGCTCACCGCAGCTACAAGTGAGCAACATCGTCATACTCACCTTCCCCAACTGTCCTTCGCCTCGCCACCTTCCTAACCCCGCTCTCTTCTCTTCTCAGACGGTCTATCCCCATTCGAAGCATCTCTAGGCTACCAACCACCTCTGTTCCCCACCACTGAGACTCACCTAGTTTCCTGGGTACAACATCATCTCCAGCAGAGTAGATAAATCTGGGAGCAGAATTGAGAAGCTTTGTTCAAAACAGCTGATCAAAATAAGAAATATGCAAAAGGTATGGCTCACTGCTAAGCACTTTCCCTTGAAATCCTTGACCCACAAATTGCTCCACGTTACATTGGTCCCTACGAAGTGGATTCTGTGATCAGCGCCACTGCAGTCAAACTCAAGTTGCCTCCAACACTATGCATCCATCCCACTTTTCATGTCTCACAAATCAAACCTGTTCGGTCCAGTCTATGATGCCCTGTAGTCCACATGTAAAAGTGTCCTTGGACCAGATACTGATGCCGATATTGCTTGGTAAGTGCCTATGAAGAATAAATCAGTTAAATGTGTTCTTTAGTACACAAAACTTTGAGTGTTCAGTTAGAGTAGAAAAGTATATATGCAAAGTATTCGGTTTACCATTCTGGTAGAGATAATGGGAAGGTGACACGCACTAGACATGTATATAATAGGCTAGGCTGACATATCAGTGCCATCTTTTTAAAAAAATATTTGATCTTTGGCCTTTTTCAGCTTTATTGGACAGAGCTGTGAAGAGTGACAGGAAAGCGGAGGGAGAGAGAAAGAAGAAGACATGTGGCAAAGGGCCACTGGTTGGACTTGAACCCAGACTGGCAGCTCTCCGCCATGCGGCATATGGTTGTCAGCTCATCCCAGCGAGCTAAAATGGCACCCTATCAGCGTCATCTTTTGACCAGAAGCTCACAAGTGATATGTTAGTTGTTTTTTTGATTTGTTTTGTTTTTTTGTTTTTTTGGCTGTCCCGTTTGTCACTGTAGCAATCAGAATTATTGTCTCAAGACCGAGACAAATGCCCAACAAATTTATATTGCCAAGTAGATCATTACCGGTCTGCTTTTTTAAAAAATCTTGTTTGTTTGCTTGTTTGCTTGTTTGTTTGTAACATCTACGTTATTACAATAGGAACAGACATGACTGGGGGATAGGAAAGGGAAAGAAGTAGACAAGAGAAGTTCAAGAAAAGGAGAGGGAAAGAAAAACAGAGGGGAAGAGGGACAGTGAGAAAAGACACAAATAATTTGCTAGAAGAAAACAAGCAAAAAGAGAACAACACAGTAGGGATACCACAGCAACAACTTAGATAAGCATAACTAACAGTAAATAATAAATATTATATGCTACTGAGCAGCACACAAGACCGACAACTCAAGATATGTTTAGAGACAGCAGCCAAGGAAGATGGTGTGTGTCTGAGCACACCTGTGTGCACAACTGTGGGCATGAGCGCGCTTGTATTCAAAAGGTTTGTCCATGTAACTGTCTAATAGTAGGTGTGGGAAGTCATAGCCCTGCCCCCCAGGTCATGAAGCAAAGTGATTTGTTAGCTGATATCAGGAGTTTAAATTCAGTCACAGTAAATTTACTTTTTGTGCCCACCTCTGAACTTTGATGTGGAAGAATGCTTCTCAACAAAGGCTGTACAACGACATTTACCCTTCTCATGTCTCAAATTCATAATGCAGAAATTTGATTCTGCATTACATCATAACCTCCTGGTTTTGCTGTTGAGTTTTGCCATGGGAAACACTGAGGCTGGGTTACATCAACCTCTTTGAAATCTAATTCTAGCTATACTTTTGATCAACAACCCTTCCTTTAGCGGTATAGAAAAAGCTTAAAACATGAGGAGGACCACAATGAAATATTGTGTTTTAGCTGGTTTTTGATTTGGCTGCAAAAAGGATACCATGATGAAAATAAATAACACTGCAACAGTAATTCCCCAAGTGTAGGCTGGGGCTCACCCAGTTGGTCAGTATAATAACAAAAATGAAAAAAATTCAGCTTAAAATTACTTAGAAATGTGTATGTTACATATTAAATAAATTTGTTCATTTATATAGATACTGAATTTAAACTGGTAATATGAGGTGGTTCCTTTGTGATGTTACTCATTACCATGACCTTAGTTTACTTTACTTGTACTGAAGTTTGTGTCCTAGTGGCAGGTGGATCACACATTCTTTTAACAGTTTGCATATGACTGCGTAGCATTAGCAATTTATAGCCAGGCCAGCATGATATACAGGAACATCTGTGCCGAGTATTGCCTGGAAGTCTTGAGGTCAAAATGGGAGACGCCCCCTAGGGTGGTGGAGAATGACCAAACTAAGATCCTGTGGGACTTCCAGATACAGACAGACAAACTGGTGATGGCTAACCAACCAGACACATGTTGGACAGATGTTGTCATGGTCTGTGAGAGTGTCTGGGGTTTCTCCTCTGCTGGCTGGCCATCCTGGCTCAGCCCTTGGTGTGGGGTTTGCCATCCCCCACCTGCCGTGGCTACCTGCAAGCCATCAATCAGCCGTCCAGTACTTGAGACCCGTGTTGACTTCCAATCAGACAGACCATCTGCTACCCCATAGTGGTAACTTGCCTCTTGCATACTTAAATCTAAGAAATCCTCTTTTGTATAACCTTGTGTCTCCTTGTGTCTCTTGCCACCTCTGTCCAGGATCATTACCCACCATACCTACAGCTGATTCTCGCGTTCTGGATTCCTCTCCCCGCTCACCCGAAAGAGCTCACGGACTAGCTCCTCTGACAACCCTCAGACCCTCCCTCTGCCTGCCCTCCTCCCTGCTATTCACCTCTGGATCACACAGGTCAACTGGATTGACTCACTATTACCCTGTTGGACACTTGCACTGCTTCCCCCTATCCTTCCGGATCCTGGTCTCCCACCGACCACTAAGCAATTTTCCTAATTCTAATCATTACCTTGCAATTCCTCCAGCTCCTTTACTAATCCCTCTCAAACACATTACCACAAAACCCGGACATTAGAACAGTCATTTTCACTACTCAAACTACATTTCTCATTTATATATTGATCAGACTTATATTTCGATTGAGCTTTGATTAAAAATAAACATACTTTATTATTAGTAAATAGAAAAAAGCTCTGTTTTACCACTGATCATTTTTAATTATATAAGGGTGGATATTGAGACCTTTGAACCTCTCTTAGTTATGAGGCTGCCACAGGAGGACTTTAATCTTTTTCTACCCCCTAGTCTCACAACACTGTCTTCCTGATGTACTCATGGATTTGTTGTTTCATCCTGGATGATCGTCCTGATACTGACTAGTTCTTGGACTCTGATAAATAAAAAGATAAATACTCAGAGTGAATATACTCTGAATTGATCGTACTTACTGTGATTAGCTGAGATCTGAAACAGGTAACACAGAGTTCCTGATCTCAGAGCTAATCAGCTGAGTTTACTTTAAACTCAGAGTTTGTTGAACAAGCAGGATGCAGGGCCCCATACTACAAAGCGAGTTCAACATATCCAAGCTATCTTTCCATTGTCTAGATTCATTTACTTGGCGATCATGAAAAGCAGTCACACGACAATGGTTATCAGCTCACTAATTTAACCCAAGGTTAAGGCAAAAATCCCACGCTCCCATCCAGCTACTGTCCAGTCTCAGTCATAAACACAGACTTTAAAGTACTCTGCAAAGCCCTTGCCAGAAGAATAGGAAAAAATGACTCATTTCATAATACATCCTGATCAAGCAGGTTTTATCAATGGTAAACACACAAATAATACACACAGACTAATAAAGACTCTCCTAAATTTTAATAGCACTCTAGCTTTCACACAGTCATACTCACTTTCTACATCTCATTCACTCACGTACACCAACACACGCACCCAACAGGCCATTTTTAACGTGGACAAGTGGGGAGGGGAGCAGGGGATTCTTCTGCGTCTCATAGGGACCTTGATCACAAGGGACGTAGATATTAAAGGTAGGAGATTCCCTTCCCTGCTACCCCCAAGTGGTTGCCACTGTCTCAGCTTTAAATGCCTCAGCTTTATAGATTTTAAATATTTCTGTATAGTTTTGGAGGGATGAGAGTGATTTAGGTGATTTTCAGTGGAAAATCTGTTGAGATTCAGACTTTGAACCTTTAAAATGTTGTTTGACATCATTTAATGACTGAATCTCAATCTCACAGAATTTTAATGAGATTGAATCTCAACACATTTCAACATGAAATGTAATCAGATTACAATCAGACTGTCTGTAGCTGCTTTTAAAATGTCACTCTAAATACATTTAGTTCAGTTTTAGAGTCTTAAAGTCCATTTCCAAGATCCTGCTGTGACAGACATTTTTCCAGAAGAAGAAATGATTGGTTATTGATCACTGTGCGACATACAGTAAATGTTTGCAGTACAAGAAAACTGACAATACAATAGCTGCATTATGTAGACAGAGTGACAGCTTTTACAGATTTTATTCTGAGCTGATAACAAATCTGTAGTCATTGCCCTTACATATTGATGACCAAATAGCTGCAAACCTATCAACTAATGTTCATCTGACATTTCAGTGTTAGCATAGAGTAACGTAAACATGTACAAATTAATTTGCTCTTCTATGCACAGATTTCTGCCCATATCATGACCCTGGGTTTTGCACCCAGCGTTTTCTGTTATGGACCCCGTTACTGGTTTGATATTTTCTGTTTGACGTTGTTGGAGTTTTCAGTTTGGATATCACCATTGCCTAGAGTATGTTTTCATTCGGATGTTGTTATTCCTGTCTTCCTATGTTCCCCATGCCTGCCCTGTGTTTCTTTGATATTTCCCATGTTTAGTCTTCTAAAGCTCAAAACCAGCCACCAGCCTCCCATCTCCTGACCTCCAGGACCCCGAACTCCGGCAGGTCCCTGGAAACCATGAAAACTCCTGTTGGTCTTAACTACACAATAATTATGATTTAAGAATCCTTTCACCTCAATCCAGTATATGGGCTTTGTGTGATCCCTGCCTGCACAACAGCACCCTCCTCTGGCTCACATCCGCCATCATCTGTCAGATTCGGCTATTTTCCGATAACATGCAACATGGTTGCAGCCATGCTGTGTTGGAGTTCTTCGTGTTTCAATAAACTCACTGTGTTTAAAGAGTAATGTAACGACTCGTGTTTATACAACTGATTTTGTCTGCAGGCACTCCTAGATCCTGCATGTTTGTCACATAGCTAACTGCTAGAGTCCACATGGAGTGGTGAATATTAAAATTTGCCACCCACCACAGCCACAGTCTGGGTGTGACAAATAATGCCAAAACAACAATAACTCACAATCAATGACTTTTAACATTTCTCTTTTTATTTGATTTTATTCTTTTCTCCTTTTTTCTTTTGTCATCCAATTGATTGAGAACAATTGTAACTGAAAACAACTTATGAAGTACTGAGAAACATATGTCTCTCTGCTCCTCATCATCTGTGCAGGCTGAGAATATGACAAGAAAGTGTCGAAGGTCAAAAGGTATTCTCCTTTAACAGTGAAAGCTCAGGAATGGATAAATTATTAGCCACATTTTTGGCCTCTTCTGTTTGTGTGACTGAGGATGTAGTTCAGAGATTTCACCAGTAGATGGAAGCATTGTTAAAGGCTTGTCAAATTGGAACTCGAGGTGGGCTGTGCTTCAAATTACAGAGGAAAAACACAGGCAGACAAAAACAAACACACACACACACAGAAACACACTCACTGACACAGAAACACTCACAAAAAATAAAAATATAAAAAATTTAAAAAGTGAAGAAAAAACCCCCACTATGTCCTTCTTGCAATGCATTATGGGTCTTCATAATGGCACCCTTTTTCACTCAAAATTCAGTTTCTATACCTCCTACACCCCAGCATATGCTATATTGCCCCAAAGGTTTCTTCCAGATCTATGCCATGGTATGCATATCTCAATTTCCAACCTCACAACTGGGATTCATTAAGTGTAGTGATAGTTACAAATATGTAAGAATTGCACCAAACTGATTGAGAAAAAATGTAACTGAAACTAATTAGACAAACATATTTCTTTCCCTGTTCCTCATCATCTGTCCAGGCTGAGAATATTCAATTCAGTTTAATTTTATTTATATAGCGCCACATCACAACAACAGTCACCTCAAGGTGCTTTATATTGTAAGGTAGATAATACATACAGAGAGAAACCCAACAATCATATGACCCCCTATGAGCAAGCACTTTGGCAACAGTGGGAAGGAAAAATTTCCTTTAAACAGGAAGAAACTTCCAGCAGAACCAGGCTCAGGGAGGGGCGGCCATCTGCAGCGACTGGTTGGGGTGAAAGAAGGAAGACAGGATGAAAGACATGCTGTGGAAGAGAGCCAGAGATTAATAACAAGTATGATTCAGTGCAGGGAGGTCTATTATCACATAGTGATTGAGAAAAGTGACTGAAGAAGAAGAAATACTCAATGCATCATGAGCCTACACCTATTGCAGCACAACTAAGGGAGGATTCAGGATCACCTGGTCCAGCCCTAACTATATGCTGTAGCAAAAAGGAAAGTTTGAAGCCTAATCTTAAAAGTAGAGATAGTGTCTGTCTCCCGAATCCAAACTGGAAGCTGATTCCATATAAGAGGGGCCTGAAAACTGAAGGCTCTGCCTCCCATTCTACTTTTAAATACTCTAGGAACAACAAGTAAGCCTGCAGTGTGAGAGCGAAGTGCTCTAATAGGGTGATATGGTACTACAAGGTCATTAAGATAAGATGGGGCCTGATTATTTAAGACCTTGTATGTGAGGAGCAGGATTTTGAATTCAATTCTGGATTTAACAGGGAGCCAATGAAGGGAAGCCAATATAGGAGAAATATGCTCTCTCTTCCTAGTCCCTGTCAGTACTCTTACTGCAGCATTCTGGATTACCTGAAGGCTTTTCATGGAGATTTTAGGACATCCTGATAATAGTGAATTACAGTAGCCCAGCCTAGAAGTAATAAAAGCATGAACTAGTTTTTCAGCGTTACTCTGAGACAGGATATTTCTAATTTTAGAGATGTTCCGCAAATGGAAGAAAGCTGTCCTACATATTTGTTTAATATGTGCATTGAAGGACAAATCCTGGTCAAAAATGACTCCAAGGTTCCTCACAGTGTTACTGGAGGCCAAAGTAATGCCATCCAGAGTAAGAATCTGGTTAGATACCATATTTCTAAGATTTTCAGGGCCGAGTACAATAACCTCAATTTTATCTGAATTTAGAAGCAGTATAGAGGTCATCTAGGTCTTTATGTCTTTAAGACATTCATGCAGTTTAACTAATTGGTGTGTGTTATCTGGCTTCAAAATTATAAGATAATCGACCTCTGTTGGAGTAGCGTTCAGATAGCTGCTCTGCTCTGTGTTGGTACAGGGCATTGAAGATGATAACAGTGGGTAGATTACATTCTTAAACTCAGTTACAGCACTTTCAGACAGACATCTACTGTGATAAAGTCTACTCTCCACTGCTGTATAATCAATTATTGTAAATGTTATCAGGAAATAATCAGACAAGAGAGGGTTTTCAGGAAACACTGTTAAATGTTCAGTTTCTATGCCATATGTTAAAACAAGATCTAGAGTGTGATTAAAGTGGTGGGTGGGTTCTTTTACATTTTGAGAGAAGCCAATTGAGTCTAATAACAGATTAAATGCTGTGTTGAGGCTGTAATTTTTAGCATCTACATGGATGTTAAACTCACCCACAACAGGAAATCAGACAGAAACTCTGTGTAAGGCCCAGGTGGACGATAGATGATCACAAATAAGACTGGCTTTTACAGTTTTACAGCTGGGGTGGACAAGGCTAAGCATCGGGCTTTCAACTGAATTAAAAGTCTGTCTTTGTCTTTGGTTGATTAATAGGCTGGTGTGGAAAACTGCTGCCGCACCGTCCCCTTGGCCTGTGCTTTGAGGTTTCTGATAGTTAGAATGACTCGGGGGTGTTGATTCATTTAAACTAACATAATCATCCTGCTCTAACCAGGTTTCTGTAAAGCAGAGTAAATTAATTTGTTGATCAATTATTAAGTCACGTACTAACAGAGACTTGGAAGAGAGAGACCTAATGTTTAATAAGCAACATTTCACTGTTTTACTCTTTGGTGCAAATGTCGATACTGTATTGCTCTTTTTTGTGTTTTTTTTAAATGTTTAAGTCATTTTTTTGCTGGTTTTTAGTTTGTTTTTTGTCTGTTTGTGAGTTGACACAGTCTCTAAGGGGATGGGGTTTGGGGGGATAACACGAGGAGAGAAGCTGCAGAGAGGCAGGTTTCCTCCAGAAAGTTTCCCAATTATCTATAAAGCCCAAATTGTTTTTTGGGTACTACTCAGACAGCCAACAATTTAAGGAGAACATGCGGCTAAACATGTCACTCCTGGTCAGATTGGGGAGGGGACCAGAGCAAACTACAGAGTATGACACTGTTTTGGCAAAGTTAATAAAAGGATTGTGTGAAACTTGTAAACATCTCTGTGTGATCTCTACCAAGACAAAACGATTGGAGAGACCGGCGTTGTCTTGACAATTTGGTGCCGTGACCCGGATCTTGGTAGCTGATCTCGATATGGACCTTGGCCGAGCGGAAGGGACACTGAGGGTATCACCGGCAGAAAACAAGGTATGCAGAGCCTGTTTTACCGAATCTGCACATTGGAAAATAAGCTAAATTTCACACAAAAGTGTCCTGAACGCAGAAGTCCGTAAATTTAAATAAGAGATGTGTGTGAGATGAGCTGGTTTCTCTAAAAGTGAGGGTTGGAGTCCCGGAAAGCAGGACTTTCTAAATTCCACTGTCCTTGGTTTGGCAACTCTCCTACATAAATGATGTTTCATGTACTTTTTTTATTCAAAAGGTATAATTAATAATAAACACTGTATTTTTGTAAACAGTGCAGCAAATGAAAGTCAAGGATGTAGAGCAGGCTGAGTAATAAGTAGACAGGACCGGCTATCTATAACTGTGGGTTCAGAGGTGACGTGCTCTCAACCATCAAGCACTACACCACAACTTCTAGTGGCGTTGTCCCAAATATAATGGCAAGCACCTTTGCATCATTCACGAAACTAACTCTAACCAGGGAAAAGCCTTTTCTTACCTCACCTTACATCATCTTACTTCTTTCTTACCACTAGCTGCAGTTCCAAAGACTTCTGGAGAGTAATTAAAAGAGCTATTGAGCTACAAAGACAAAGAGCTTGAGACCTATGTCAATCCTTAATAATTAAGGACTGGCATATATTACTTCTCCTCTGGAGCCTCCCTTCACCTGAAGTGGAAAATAAGTCCCAATTAAAGTGGATCCTTAGTCACAGTCTTACTGTCCCCCTGTCCCAGACAAGTACTAGAAAAAGTACTCTGTTGTTTTTAAATGTGCTATACAAATAAATTTTGAATTGAATTGAATTGAAAAAGTGTTTTCTAGTTCTTGAGCTTGCACTCATTCTGTTGTGCAGGGAATAGAAAATAGTCTGAAGTCTGGCAGGTGCGGATTTGTTTTGCTGTCAGCAACAATGCTTCCTCATAATGAATCTTACCTCATTGCCATTAACTGCGATACTCAATGGATTTTCAAATAGTTTTTTATCTAATATAAAAATTAAATCTAAATTATTTATTGAAGGATGATATCATTTTAATCATTATTAAAAAATTCTAATTTACGCAAATTGTAAAATAATTATAGAAGATTCAACTGAAGGAGTCGTTTACCACAGATATACAATAAGTAGTTCACTGTTGTACTTTGCATAATAAAGTGTTTTGTGGCAACTGTTGTGATTTAGTGCTAAACAGAGTAATTTGAAATGTACAATAACTGTGGAGTGTGTGGATGCGGTGGCGTTTCTATGCACCTCTGCCATTTCTTTCTGTCTCTCTCCACTTTTCTTTCTCTCGCTCGCTCTGTCTCAGCGTGGTGTATTTGTGTGCATATCCGTTAACTACGCCTTACGCCTGCAGGGACGGGAAACTTCTGGGATTTCTGCCCTCCTCCTGGGCACACCTAAAGTAATCAAGCTCACCTATTTGTCAATTGCTGATCAGCTGGCTCCTACTTAAGCTGGGAACAAACCTTCAGTCTTTGCCTGAGCGTTGTACAAACTACTATTAGTGAAACCATCTTCAATCTATAAGTCTGTGTCTCTGTTACCTTGAAGATTACAAACTTGTCATCTCATCTGTGCAAAAGCCCTGGCGTTTTCCCTGTGAGAGTGATTGGTCATAGAAAGCTGGATGAGATTCTATTCCTGTGTCAAATGTTATCTGGGCTCTGGATACTGTAGCTCATCTGAAAAAGTAAACCTCAAATCAAAAATAATTGACTACCTGCTTTAACTCTTTAACACCTAGATTAAAGCAGATAACTCTTAAGCTGGAAAGAAAATGGCAACATCATCATCATTTAGCCTGGGAAAACAGTTTGCTGCTTTATAAAAAAAAAAAAAAAAAAAAAGCTCTCAATAAAGCTAGAACATCTTATTATTCAGCACTGATTAAAGAAAATAAGAACAACCCTAGGTTAACAAAAAGTCAGAGCTCTGTTGAGCCAACCATTCCTTTAATGTTAATTACTAATGCCTTCATAAATTTCTTTCCAAATGAAGCTAACCATTAGAGGAAAAAGTTACAACCATCTCATAGATGTGGCATTATCTACAGCTACTTTCAGTACCATTGATATCTATTTAGAGGCTTTTTCTCCAATTGATCTTTCTGAGTTAACTTCAGTAATGACTTCCTCCAAACCATCAACGTGTCTTTTAGACCCTATTCCTACAAGACTCCTAAAAGAAGTCCTACCATTAATTAATGTTTCAATCTTAAATATAATTAACCTATCTCAATTAACCAGCTATGTACCACAGGCCTTCAAGCTGGCAGTATTTAAACCGTTACTAGACCGAGCGGTCTTAGCGAATTATAGGCAAATCTCTAACCTTCCTTTTATCTCCAAAATTCTTGAAAGACTGAGTAGTTGTCAGACAGCTAAGTGATCATCTCCAGAGAAATGATCAAAAATCAGAATAAGACAGTAAATGGAGAAATTCTTCTCATGCTTCTGTGTTGATTTTTTTAAAATTGCTATTACACTTTTGTCACAAAGCCCAACATTTCTGCATTTCTGGATTTGTTAATAACGTATGTAGTTAAGTGGCATTGTGCTGAATTCAGTAAAAAGTATGTTGTCTGAGCTAACATCCATCATGGACAACACCTCCCACCCCCTGCATGAGACTGTACGAGCACTGAGCAGCTCGTTCAGCAGTAGACTTTTTAACCCACAGTGCAGGAAGGAGCGCTACCGCAGGTCATTCTTACCAGCAGCTGTCAGACTCTATAATGCAGCTTAACATTCTTTTGGTCTTCTTACTCACCAGCTTGTTTGTTTACTGTACATTTTATACACAGCTCTGTAAATTTGATACATAACTCTGTACATTTTATACATATCTCCGTACAATTTTTCAATTTTTCTATACATACTCTGCACATTGTTACCTGTATATACCTATGTATACGAACTTCGGTTGCTTATGTTTATAGGACCACCTTGTGTCTCCCTTTTATACTTTATTTTCCCTTGCTGTAAGAGCTCTGTAACACCGAAATTTCTCATCCGTGGGATAATAAAGGTTTATTCTATTCTATTCTATTCTATTCCATAGAGCTGCGAAAAGTTGTAGATTAGTAAACGTAGAATCAGCACCAAAATGCACTTGATCATAGATGTCAAAGTAACTTGTCTATCCTTTATCCTTCCAAGGATGCAGCCCAGCCCCCGAGTTTGGACACAGCCCTTGTAATCAGCTCACAGCTCAACTGTCAATAAAGTTTGTAAAACATTTTGACGTTTGTACGCTGTGCGCATGCGCCCTCGCTCAGTACTGCAGAGGGCTCCAGCAGCTACAGGAATGTCGGTTATTCCAAACACTGACTCAGTGGGTCCCTGGACTCGAGCTTCTGTTGGGAAAATGGTAGTTTCTGCGCTCTGTGAATGAAACCGTGTAAGGTGCTGAGAATTTATATCACTCGGTTCCCATGGCCTCTTTAACCGTCACTTCGGAGGCTCGGAGCGTCGAGAAGCATCGGAAGTCCTTCTCGCTGCTCTTCTACCGGGCCGTGCGGGACCTAAAGCCGGTCTGGATGTTGGAGGACATGCGGACGATGGAAACTTTTTACTTGGACGAGGACTCTGGCCAGAGGATTTACAGCCCCTCGGAGGCGTTGCTGTACGCTATAGTTCATGACCACCAGGCGTACGCTCAGTACCTCCTCAGCCGATACACGGATGAAGCGCTAGCAAAACCCGGGGAGCGCTTCTGCCCCTGTCCGTCCTCCGCCCCTCACCTCGCTATGGCTGTTCGCTACGACAGACGCTACATTCTCGGCCTCATCTTACAAGAAACCCACCGTATAGCCAGTACCCCGTCCTACACGGACCGAGCCGGGTGTTTTCACATCGAGGACGGAAGAACCCCGTTACATCTGGCTTGCGAGCTTCTGCGTCCCGAGGCGGTCATCTTGCTCCTGGGTAGCGGGGCGTCCCCCTACGCCCGAGACCACAACGGCCTGACCCCGCTGGACATTACTTTGGAAAAGCTCAGAGACTCCACGGTGGTCAGAAGTGGGGAGAAAAGGCGGTGTCTGGACAACCTGCTCTTGTTTATGCCAAAAGTTCGCTTCAAAATGAAGGAAGCTCTGGTTAGAGAATCGGAGCGCTGGAGCAAGGTGCTAGGCGAGGAGACCTACCTGTACCTGTCGGGAAGGAGCCCGGCGCCGTTGGTTCTGAGCGCCATGCAGACTGTTCTGCAGCAGCTGAGCCCTGCCAGCTTTCCGGACAGCCTACTCGAGCTGCCCATTCCCTCCTCCCTCAAACCACCGGGACTGCCTGTGAGCCAGCGGGACAGACAGAGGGTGGTGTAGCATCAGTGACACATGCATGCCCTGTTTGGATACTGCTGTTTTAGCATGCTGTGCGTGAGCATTTGAAGATCCTGTATGGCTATTATAGGCCTGAACAGATAAAACACTAACAGTCAGGGAAAAAATAGACTAAATTAATATGATCTAATGATGCAACATAAGCCACACTGATTCCACGGGAAGGAATATAAAAGCCATACTCTAGCGTTTCACATTGATTCAGGTGCCATGAATCATTTATTTGTCTATGAAATGTTGTATCTAGTAATGATACTGCAAGTGTATCTATCAAAAGGATGGACAGACACTAATACTGACCTGTGTTACTGATGAATTTAATTTATTAAAATGATGATATTTATCAGCAACATAAAGTAGTCATAAGAAAATGATCAGGTGACTTGAAAACGTTTTGGATCTCTGTCTTTGAATAAATACAAATTTAAGTGACTGTCTTCCTGGGCCTTCATTGACAGAACATGTTTGTTGCTAATGGAAATGAAGAAGGGGATGCATATTGTAAGGAATCTAAGGAGCTTGGAAAGAAAAAGCGTCTCCACTTCTGAAGAAACTGAACTGGAGAAGCTTCGAGAGGTGAAACATCGTCAAGAACCTTAAAGAAGTCCAGCTGCTTTTCTTTCCAAGCTCCTTGTTTCACTATGGCCTGGGTGACTGAGATCCTACACAGACAGTAAGTTAATATAATTATTAACATAACAATGATTATTAAAATTAAAGATTTTAGTAGTATTCAGTTTGAAAGGGTTTTCTGAAACTTCACTTATTTGTTGGTACACAGAAGGTCTGATGCAGTTTGTAGATGAGGAACAAATTCAGCCTAGAAAACAAATGTGTATGTACAGTGTACACAAGGATTTGTGTGTATGCATATAGACTAACCAATACTAAAACTGAAGATATTTCCTCCATTTGTATTTTAGCTTAGTGTTCCAAGCTCACAAAATTGTTTCCAATTAAGTTTGTTTTGTTTTGGGTTTTTCTTGGTCTGGTTTTCATTTAATATTTCTATTTCATATTTATAATAACCTTGGTTTTGAACCTGCTGAAGGCTTTCCAGGAGGTTTTACCTGATAATGACGAATTACAATAGGTCACTAGTGGACCACAGTGTGCAAGTTGGTGGTGGGAAGCAACAAAGTAGAAATACTTGAATAACTTTGGACTTTTGCCCCAACAGCTGAATATAAACATCTCCTTTCTGGTCATTACATTTTCAGAATAGGCTTGCTTGTTCATTGGGTTTAACACATTTGAGGGTTTTGTTTTTCTTTTTTCCATCTCTGCATGCCTTCAAACATCAGACTTATTTGAACCAAAATGGAAAAGCACCTTCCAATTATCATCACGGGAAACACAAGGTCCTTGGGCAGTGAGATAAATAAACTCGTTACTGCAAGTATACTGCAGAACACAGAATACTTTTTGCAGCTCTGTTTGCTATAAACAGAGAGCAGCGTTGTACTGCTCTCTGTTGTTTTCATAATCTTGTTTAAAGCCTCAGAAAATTTGAAGATGTATATATAATGCAAAAAAAAGCAATTTACGTAATGCACCATTTCCAGCTTTAACTTTGGATCTATCCATTATAAATAATGTTAATGCTTATCCAATTCAAAGCAAATGATGGAAACCAAAGGAGTGCAGGTATAGTGACAGATTGATAGCAGCAGCAAAGTGAAAGATGTATTTTACTATAACTGCTACTAAAAACAGCCAGGGGCTTGAGAGATGATGGTTATTCTTTTTAATCGATTATTGCCATTTTAGTCACTACACAACTGCAGCGCTTGCCTGCTGTCTGCTGGCCAAGGAGCAGTCACAACAAGCTGGAAATTAGCAGCACTCCCAGTACAACAATATCCTTACATATATATATATATATATATATATATATATATGTAAGGATATTGTTGTACTGGGAGTGCTGCTAATTTATATATGTATGTATATATATATATATATATATATATATATATATATATATATATATATATACACACATATTTATGTGTATATATATACATATGTATATATATATACACACATATATACATATGTATATATATACATACATATATATATATATATATATATATAAAAAACACCCAGCACGCCCCTGCGGGCGGTTTATCCTTCAAGCTCGGGTCCTCTACCAGAGGCCTGGGAGCTTGAGGGTCCTGCGCAGTATCTTAGCTGTTCCCAGGACTGCGCTCTTCTGGACAGAGATCTCCGATGTTGTTCCCGGGATCTGCTGGAGCCACTCGCCTAGCTTGGGAGTCACCGCACCTAGTGCTCCGATTACCACGGGGACCACCGTTACCTTCACCCTCCACATCCTCTCGAGCTCTTCTCTGAGCCCTTGGTATTTCTCCAGCTTCTCGTGTTCCTTCTTCCTGATATTGCTGTCATTCGGAACCGCTACATCGATCACTACAGCCGTCTTCTTCTGTTTGTCTACCACCACTATGTCCGGTTGGTTAGCCACCACCATTTTGTCCGTCTGCATCTGGAAGTCCCACAGGATCTTAGCTCGGTCATTCTCCATCACCCTTGGGGGCATCTCCCATTTTGACCTCGGGACTTCCAGGTTATACTCGGCACAGATGTTCCTGTACACTATGCCGGCCACTTGGTTATGGCGTTCCATGTATGC